>NW_015505189.1:117638-140894 GCF_001515645.1 Sinocyclocheilus grahami | reverse complement strand
CGTCACACACGGCGGGCTAGAGTGAGCAGATTCGACCAAGGAGCATCCGGTGGGCTTGCGGCAACCACATGTGACGACCCCAGGCTGGACTCCGCTTCGTCCACGGTGAAAGCCGATCCGACGATCCACAGCACAAATTTGATGTATTTCCTCAGCGACCAGCACGGATCAGCTCCAGGCATGACGAAGCAGATATTGTCCTCTTTTGAAAGGCCAAACAAAGTAGTTTTGCTTTCACAACGAAACACACAGCGCCTTCACGACATGGCGGCGGCGGCAACAACAATTCTACAGCGAGAATAAAAGTTACGCCTTCTTTTTTTGCGTGAACATTTAGGAAGCGTTATGCAAATCTTCCTACATCGTGACGTAGATATGTGGGGGCGTGTTAGAATGAGCCGTTTTAGGTAGGCGTGGTTGACTCTTAACTTTTATAAAGAATATCTCTTTGGATTTGAGACTTTAGTCTTTGCAACTTTACAGATCTTCTTTATGCACCAAGAGCTTGTAACGCTCCAAAAAGAAAGGAAAAATTGAAATCACATCATATGACCCCTTTAAAGACTGTGGATCATGTGCTTGTCGAAAAGGTCATAATCAAAATAACTGAGGAAAAGTTTTCTCACCTGTATATCAAACATTTAACTTATCAAGATTTTTTTCTGTAAACTATTTGTATAGTGTCAAACAATTGTAAAGTATTCATAAAATAGTTTTTTATATATCAAATATTGATATTCAGTTCAAGATTATTTGTATAGTGTTTCATAAAATGTCATATTATAATTTGTCATAAAATTAATATGTTATAATTTATATTGTTTTTATTTTCCATGCTGGATTCCCATTAAGTTATGGCTCAGGGTTAGTGCTGATCTGAACTGAGATAGAGATCTGTTTCTTTGCATTGCATCATGTTCCCTCAACATCTGTGACCAGTGGGAACTCCAAGCTGGAAGACTGAGTGCTTGAGTGTGTGTTTGACCCTGTGGAAATTTTATTAGGACTGAAGTGTTCCCGTCCCATCGGGATGCACCTGGAAGGACTAATAGTTGTGACTTAAAATGTCTCCCGAATGCAGGAAATATAATATACATCTCATTTATATGTATCTGTATACATATGCACAAACACATACATACATAAACAGGTGGTTACTGTGCAAAAAGCCAGAACATTATTTCAGCTATTGACATCTGAATGTGTGAAAGAAGCCTTTCTCCTTCTATGGGTGTGTATCCACACCCACAGCGGGGTGTGTATAGATCCAGTGGGAGAGATTAGCTTGAGAGTTTCTGGCTGTAATTCAGTGTGGAGTGAATCATAAAAAGAACATGCACACACACACAACACATAGAGTACATGTACTCTCCCACATTCAGCGACACTCCACCCCCTGCGTACAAAGTGAATGGAGTGGCATTCAGCGCTAGGTTGACAGGTCTGTATTAGCCCAGTTCCCATCATGCAGAGCTGGCCTAGTGTTTTAGGACAAGACCCTCATTAGTATCAGGCCTGGGCATACTGAGTGGAACTAATGATGAGAAGTGAGAAGAAAGGGAGGATAAGATTTGGGTTCAGCATCCTCAGCCAGTCCATTAAGGGTACCAGAGAAATCTCGAGAAAGCCACTCTTTCTCTTTAGTATCTCCGGTAACCCAAAATAGTGCTTAAGTTGCATGTCTAGACTATTTTAGTTGTCCGCTGTATCTGCTGAATGCATTTGCTCTCTCAGCTCTATCAATGTTTCATACACCAAACCAAATTTGATGGATTATCAGAAGTCATCCATCTAGCTGTGCAATTGTATATCTTCCAAAGAAACAAATGTTTCAGAGATACAGGTGCATCTCAATAAATTAGAATGTCGTGGAAAAGTTCATTTATTTCAGTATGCACCTGTATATGTGAATTACACAGTGCTCCCAACTGCAGCAGAGTAATTTTGAAAGCGCATTACATTTATGAATTTAGGTGCACATAATTGTGAAAGAAGACTCACAAGCTTTAGGTAACAAAAGCATAAGAAAAATGTTGAGTAAGACCAGTAGTTTACCTTTAGATAGCAAACCTAAAATTGTAGACAAAGTTGGAATGGTCCACCGTGAAAAAGTGAATTGTGCACATGACTCAGGGCTCTCATTTCTCATTTGTTCAATTGTGGAGTAGACCGAACAAATACTGGTTACCTAGGAGACAAGCTAAGAGATGGTAAGGACAGACACTGAGCTTATGTCTGTACAAATAAGAAGAGACAAGTATAAGAACCTTTCTCTCTGGTTCTTCCTCATCATAGATGAAACACTTTTTTGTATTTACACAAGTTCTTCACGGTATAGATTCTGTTATTTCTGCACACACAGGGTGCAGTTTGTGAATGAATACCAGGTGAACAAAGCAACGTTCTAACTTTGAATCTCTATCAGGACATAATAATAGAGTGAATGATTCAAAAGAATGGCATTACCAGTAAAAAGAGGATGAAAAAGACTAGAGGTTGGATAATATCCTTTTGATAACCAACTCCTGACTAAGAGCACAACTGCTCATTAGAAGTATTAAACTGCATTTGATGCCAGTCTGCCATAACTTTACTAGAGATTTCATGGATGCCTGAGCTCAGCTCTGGCCCTTGCTGCTGATCCACCTCTAATCCGCTGTAATTTCCTTTGAGCGCTACACTGTGAATTATTCTTCTCAATCTGAATGAGTATCTAACTTTGGGAGTCCCAGAAAACCAGAAACCTCATGATATCGCCTACTTGGCTGCACTATTTTTAAACTATTAAACACTTTTTAAATAAAAGCAACAACAACAAACAAACCAACAAGGATTTACAGTGGTGGCCACAACTTTTGAGTTTGAGTTCAACTATTATAAAAAGTGCATTTTTGTATTTTATACATTTAGGAATAAAATAAAAAAAAATAAAAAAGGAATACATTTTCTATAAATAAAAGTACAGACATGAAAGTTGATTTGCTCAGTTTTACATAACTCTTGTAAACAGCCACATGACCCGTTTGCGCCTCATTAAATAAAGTTACATTATATTACAGTAAAAATAAATCTGCATTTATTCTTGGATTATCTTTCTTGTCCCCCAAAATCGCTTGACAGTATATAAAAAACCCTTTGGGGTCTTATTTACCAACTGAGCGATTCTGGCTGTAGTTTCCCATTGGTTACAATTGTGACTATGAATAAAACATACTGTTTCTCTGCCAGTGCACAGGATAAATAGAGTACCTCTTGTTTCATGTGTGAGTGTGTTAGAGGTGTGGCTCCAGTGAATGGTTGGGGAGGGTCGAGTGTCTCAGCGGTAGATCCATGCAATGAGCGAAGAAATCAGCGGCTGAATTTTATGCAGTTAACCGGGACTGAAAGAAACCATGCTGGAATACAATTCTAAAGGCTCATTCACGACTTCCATCAGCTGCCAGCCTCTTCGGAGAGAGATGTAATAGTTTTAAGCGCTTTAGTGGTAAGTTGCGTATATAAACAATAAGTTAAAGGGGCCAGTGGGTTGACCAAGAGGTGCGATGGAGGATTTAGTATTGTTTGTAGATGTTGGACTGACCACGTTTATCTGTTGAATGTTGTGTGCGTAAAGTCACCTGTTGCAAAACATCACTTTTTAATATAACTCGATAATTCATTTTCATTTAGCATGAGAGCTTTGGTATAAAGGTGTACTAGGATCCAGACTGTATATCGTGTGTTTGTAGTGGTAGTAGAGGGTGGGTGGGTGAGTGAGTTGGGGGTGGGTGGAAATGGGCTCAAATAAACAAGGTGGTGCTGGATTGTGTTTATGTGCTCTCACACAGCCACCGCAAAGTAAAACTCGACATCTGCAAGTATGTGTGATGGAGAAAAAACGTTAGAAGTAGGATGAACTATGCAAAAGTAGAGCAATGATAAAAGCTGTTTATTTTTATTTTTGTGGTGCTGCCACCTTCTTAACTGTAAATGCATTGAATCGTATTATAATTGTATTCATTTTAATCTTAATCTAATTGTGTTTATTTTGAACTTTTGATTCAAGATCAAGTGGGGCAAATCATCAAAGGCCCCCAGAACCGTTCTAAACAATTAAGATGCCTGAAAAAGTTACATTATCTAACATATTCAGTTGGTGGAAGAGTGCTTAAAACAGACCCTCATGAATAATCAATTGCAGTTATCAGTTTGATACTGAAGCATGATCACATCCACTATGATGATGCCAGGCAAACGAAAGCATCTACAGAATGAAAAAAAAAAAACCCCAAGTTGATTGGGTTTTGATTTTTAGAGAGCATTTGATCTTGTATTGAAATGTATTTGTCCCACTTTTTTTAGAACCCATTCTATAAAATGAGTTTCCTTTGTTTCAAAATCAAAGATACTTGAATCCAGGAGTATTGCATTCATTAACGTTAAGGATTGATTATTAATCGTTTTAATTATGAGTGGAATCTGAAAACAAGATAACATCCTCCTTAATTGTGTCGACTGGATTTTTAACTTTATTTTGCGTCAGACAATGTGACTTAGTAGTGTAGTATAAGGGAGGTTTGATAATGATTAACTCTTGAGAATAGTGATCAACTTTTTTTTCTACAAAAGACCATTTGAGTTATAATCAAAACTAAGAGAAGCTTTCTAATATTTTTAATCAAAGACTGAGTGTTGCAAAAAAAATCTGTAGTTCGTCTCAGTGGTTGGGCAAACAAGAGGGCACATGAAAGCAGACCTTTATTGTTTACTTAAACTCTGCTCTGTTTAGAACTGAATCAACCTTTCGGATCAAAGACTATGAGGACTAGACAATGAATACCTTAGAACCCATTCTATAAAATGAGTTTCCTTTGTTTCAAAATCAAAGATACTTGAATCCAGGAGTATTGCATTCATTAACGTTAATGATTGATTATTAATCGTTTTAATTATGAGTGGAATCTGAAAACAAGATAACATCCTCCTTAATTGTGTCGACTGGATTTTTAACTTTATTTTGCGTCAGACAATGTGACTTAGTAGTGTAGTATAAGGGAGGTTTGATAATGATTAACTCTTGAGAATAGTGATCAACTTTTTTTTCTACAAAAGACCATTTGAGTTATAATCAAAACTAAGAGAAGCTTTCTAATATTTTTAATCAAAGACTGAGTGTTGCAAAAAAAATCTGTAGTTCGTCTCAGTGGTTGGGCAAACAAGAGGGCACATGAAAGCAGACCTTTATTGTTTACTTAAACTCTGCTCTGTTTAGAACTGAATCAACCTTTCGGATCAAAGACTATGAGGACTAGACAATGAATACCTTGTATGTCCTATCAAAGAACCATTTGATGTTTATATTATTTAGTAAAGATAGTGAAAGTTCTTCTGTTTTGAGTCAGATGGGAGTCCACTAATGATAACCTCTCTCCATTTGGCTTATTACTTTGTCAGAGGAAGACTGTTCTCCCCATCTTACACATCAGGAGAGGAAAATATCCTTTGCTGAGTAACAGTCTGAGAACATGAGCACCAGGTTGTTGCTGCTTGTGCCCATGTGCAATATCTTGTTTGTATTTGTAGATGACCTTCAAGAGTTTCAGTAGAAGTTATTGATAATGCCTTTTCTGAACTTTTTGCCCTAGGAACTTACCATGCAAATGGACGTAGTAAAAGAAACCAGACCAATGTTGTACTACCTTCTTCCAGTTAGTAATAAAAGGGTTAGTAGAAATCTGTTAGACAGCTTGTAAATTTTATTGCATATATCAGAGATCTTTTTGAAGTAAAAGATAAGTTTGGCCTCTGTATCTACGGCTTCTCTAGATGGTCTAGTTTACGATGTAATGCATCACATTTGTCTTCTGGTGACAATAAGAAGACATTCACCCATGTTGCTTCATTAAGAGTCTCCTAAGAATGAAAGCATGTTTAGATTTGTTCACCAACATAATGTGTAATTCGGTTAAAGCGAGTTACATCACATTTTTTATTAATTATAATCCTGAGTACCAAATCCTCAGGTTGAGAGCTCATATTATTAATCGCCCTTTCACATCATCATCTTTTGATATTATGCACTAAATCGGTTAATTTCAACATTAATGGAGGGTTGTTAATTGGCAAAAGTTAAGGGAAGTCTTTACATAGAGCCATATTTTTGTTTATGTGTATGTAATGGTACATGTGATCTGGCAGCTGTAGTTCACGTAAGTGTAAGCAACCTGTTTTATTTTTTACCTCAGTCTTTAATCATTTAGAAGTGCTGGACGTCCAGTTCTAACTCTCGAGTCTAAGCAGGAGCACAGGGCAGTTCTATCTGCAGGCAGCATGTCTGTTTGTGCACAACTTGTACTTGTAACGGATGCTTAATGGTCTAAATTGTTTGCATTTTATGGTTTGCTAAAGACAAAATTGACAGCTGAACTATCTGACAGTTTATTCACTGGCAGTCTATTTGGAATTGGATTTGAATACTGATTTAATTTTCTCCAAAAGGAAACCAAAATAAATTAATAATACAAATGTAAAAAATAAATAGAAAATGAGAATGTGAGCGTAATCAGTATGGGATTTTGTAATTGTATTTGTGTGTTGTGTTTGAGGCTACAGAGACTACACAGCCTTCCTGTTTTCAGGACATGCCACCCTTAAAATCTGATCAGGCCAAAAGGGAGGGGTTCTCCCCTCCAAACAAAATTCTGTTTGGATAATATCATGCAGAGGAGGACATGAGATTCAAACTCTTTCCCAGAAAAACACTGAAGCATGTGCTGTGGATGTAGAGATCAGTCTCTTTTGAACTGAGAAACATCTATTTATTTTCTGTCATTTTTATTACTTGTCTTTAATTCAGACTTAAAGACAAGTAATAAATGGGGGGGTTGTATCAGCTGTGAGTGTCTGTAACTCATAGTTGTTGCCAAATAAAATTTTCTTATTATTCCTTCCCAGGTAAGCTGCATCCTTGCATCCTTCTGTCTGATCATGTGACTAAATGTACTTCTGTTTCTCCCTCTGCAGATTCCAGACAGTCTAATTGGAGTTTGCTACATTGATAATCCATAAAAGGAGGAATGTGTTCTTTAAAATAAGTGTCTGTTTGCCTACAAGGATCTGATATCCGTTCACCTTTGACCTCTTTGAGGACATAATTGAAATATGGCAAGGTCCCGGTGACTTTAAGTACAACTGAAAGAAGTATACCTGAAATAATTAATGACAGGGTGTAAACATCACATTTGAATACCACCTGGAAAATAACCATCTTCATTTGCAAAGCAGTAACCATGGCAATCAGATATAAAGTCCAATGGAAAGTATCCATGGAAACCACAAACTCTGTCTGGCTCTTATTTTGGACCATATGGATTATTTTGGCTGAAGTTTTACAAGCAACCATGGCGAGTGAAGATGATGTCACAGCACGCATCAGTTTCACATACAGTGAGTGCATGAATTAATTATTCATTATTCAACAGATGCTTTCTTATCCAATTCTATTTACAATTTACTTACTACTATAATAGTCCCACCTAGAGCTAGCAGGGGTTAAGTTCATTCACACTGGTGCTTGTTCAGGGGTTATTTAAATTTTGGCTTGGGTGTTAGGATGGCTCATTGCATCAGTTAATAACACACGTGTAAACTCCTGCCGACTTTTTGACCATTGATACGGTACTGTGGTACCATGATTCAGTGTTGGTATCCGGTGTTAATCCCATGATGTTTTCACCAGGACTGCATTTATTTGATTGGAAATTCAAAAGTTTCTTTTTTTATGTACATTTTAAAATGTCAGAAAGCATTCTAATATGCTGATTTAGTTTTGCTGCTTAATATATATATATATATATATATATATATATATATATATATATATATAATTTTTTGTGTGTGTGTGGACAAATTACCATCTAGTGGAAATGTATTATTCATGGTAGTGCCAGAAATGAAGAAAAAACATTGTGTTATTATGATCACAAAAGCAGTAATGAGCCATGTATTCTGTAAAAGAAGCTCTGCTGGCCCAGATTCCCTCAGACTTCCACTCATCTGAAATAATTTAGCTCAATTATAGGGCTACTTGAACTGCCATGATGTTTTTTTGTTCCCGAAAAACCCATTTCGAGACTGTTCCAAATGTTGCGTTCGCTCATTTTAGCCAAACACAGGAGCGTTTAATCCTTGATTGTAAACATTTACAAGAGCTATTAGAATCATTTGCAAACCCTGGCTGGTGTACTGTATCAGAATAACAGCCATACGCATTAATCATTTGAGGTTGAAAATGCAAATGTAATGGTTGTAATCAGAACAAAATGGCTTGTAAAGTTTTATATGAGTTAGTAACACTGACGTTAGTGACCTCTGTGCCTTGCCAGGAAAACCTTCTGGACATGCAAACCAATGTAATTTTAAAGGGTTGGTTTGTGTGCCAGGTTTTTGTAGTTTTGAAGGTGCATTCTATGTGAGGAATGCAGGATGAATTTTGAATGTACTGTAAGAATTTATATATATATATATATATATATATATATATGTGTGTACATATATAATGTGAAATTTGCTTTTTTTTAGATTGTGTACATTTTTGTTATTTTGATGTAGTGATTTTAAGCTGCATGTTTAAAGTAATATTTTTGACTGTGTGTGTTCAGATGCAGAAGGACGATCAGTGAGAGAGTTCTCTGTGGATGCTGTGTATAACTATTCAGCCCTTCTGCTGAGCCCAGATGAAAACAAAATCTACGTGGGAGCCAGGGAGAACATATTCTCTCTCAGCCTGGACAATATCAGTGTGACGTATCTACAGAAAACAGTACGTGTATACAAGAATGTTTGTAGTAGTGTGTAGGAGTTCATTTTGATGTTACTCAGCCTTGTTTTGCATCTTTTGCAGCTCACATGGAGCACTCCAGAAAAGAAGAGGCAAGAGTGTATCTTTAAGGGAAAGGACCCCCAGGTACATGTGTGTTGTGGTGATTGCTAATATAAATGTGAAACAATATATTATAATCTGTCGCTTATGTGTTTCAGACTGATTGTTTCAACCACATCAAGATTTTACTGCGTCTGAACAGCACACACCTGTATGTGTGTGGAACATATGCCTTCAGTCCCAGCTGTGCTTACATTGTGAGACTTTTTTTTCTCTTTATGATGTTCAGTGATATTTATGTGTATCCATGATAAATAATAGAAAAAAATCTAGTAATCAAGTAAAAAGTAATAATATAGAAGTAAAGGTAAAACTAATTATCTGATATTTTATGACTTTTTACCTTTACACACAGTCATGAAGGTCTGTAGACATACTGTTTGATACAATTTATCATGTTTTTTCCCCCCATTTGTTGGTTAAAAGACATGACTTTTATTTCGCATTTATCATAACATTTTAATAAGCAGTTAAATAATAATAAAAAATGACAATATATTTAATAATAATTTAATTAGATGTATTCAAGTCATTGTATATTTAAATAAAAACAATTTTATCATATGTGACCCTGGACCACAAAACCAGTCATAAGGGTCAATTTTATGAAATTGAGATTTATACATTATCTGGAATCTGAGGGTGCAAAAAAATCTAAATACTGATAAAAATCGCCTTTAAAGTTGTCCAAATGAAGTTCTTAGCAATGCATATTACTAATCAAAAACTACGTTTTGATATTTACGGTAGGAAATTTACAAAATATCTTCATGGAACATGATCTTTACTTAATATCCTAATGATTTTTGGCATAAAAGAAAAATCAATCATTTTGACCCATACTGTGTTTTTTTGGCTATTGCTACAAATATACCCCAACGACTTAAGACATTTAAGTGTCATTTGTTCTAACTGTTTCTCCATGTTTTCCTGGAAATTTTGTAGAACATTTCAAGTTTTTCTCTGGAAAGAGATGAAAAGGGGGAACACGTTATGGAGGATGGACGTGGACGCTGTCCATTTAATCCAGAATATAGATCTACAGCTATTACAGTGGGTAAGAAAAACTCATGCAAAAACAATGCAATCATTTTGTTTGAACTTCATACATAACATCATTAAGTTTGATGAACATGGTGATTTACTGTTAATAAGCACTTGTATGTTTTGTTGTGTTACAGATGGGGAACTGTACACTGCTACTGTCAGTAACTTCCAGGGAAATGAACCCACCATATATAGGAGTCTAGGGTCTGGCACCCCTCTCAAAATGGAGAACTCTCTCAACTGGCTCCAGGGTAAATATATACAAACACTCACTTCCTCACAAGGGACTTCTTAGAAGATAAATATCTAAAAATAAATGCCAACATCACTGATTAAAGAACCCTGCTTTCTCACGCATGTTGAAAACAAATTATTATTGACTGATACTGAGGTTAAATAAACAGATACAAATTAGTTTTTTGGAATATGTTTTATGAAAGTGTTTATATTTGTTTGTTTGTGTGTGTGTGTGTGTGTGTGTGTGTGTGTGTGTGTGTGCTGTGGTCCATTAGACCCAGCGTTTGTAGGTTCTGCTTATATTACAGGTTCAGACAGCGAGAGAAATGATGATCAGGTCTACTTTTTCTTCAGCGAGATGGGGAAGGAGTTCGACTTCTTTGATAACACCATAGTGTCCAGGATTGCACGTGTGTGTAAGGTAAGATGGATTGTTTAAGCAGTTCACACAGTGTTGATAAAGTAAGCATAAACCTGAGAAGGAACATGTACTGACACACACATAAACAAATGCCAATATATACAATATCACTAAAGTCGTGGCCTAATGGTTAGAACCCAAAGGTTGCGGGTTCTAGTCTCATACCGGCAGGGATTGTAGGTGGGGGGAGTGAATGTACAGCACTCTCTTCCACCTTCAGTACCACAACTGAGGTGCCCTTGAGCAAGGCACTGAACCCCCAACTGCTCCCCGGGAGCCGCAGCAAAAAAAAATGGCTGCCCACTGCTCCGGGTGTGTGTGTGTTCATTGCTGTGTGTGTGCACTTTGGATGGGATAAATGCAGAGCACTAATTCCGAGTATGGGTCACCATACTTGGCCACATGTCACGTCACTTCACTTCATTATGAATATAGGTATATTCTAAAGATTCCTCAGCTCATTCTGCTTTAGCTCTAAATGTCAACATAAAAATCTAAATATTTCCCGGTGTTATTATAATGTGAAATCCGTTGGTGCACATTATATTATAAAGTCTTGATAGTCAATTAAAATGTAGAGGCTTGGTTTCGCTCTGAAATAACTTTATAATAAACCAAAAATTAACCAAATATTAATATTTTGAAATAACCAAAAATTAAATAGCACCATTTTAGAAAACTCATATTTAAGTCTAGCTTCATTCTGTTTTTAAGAGAATGCTACTGAAAATTACAAACGATGGCAGAGTAGGGCTGGACAATAATTCAATATCAATATGTATCGCGATATCATTTTTTTTCAATAACGGTGAAATGATTTTTAAACCCATTAAACACCGATATTTCGATATACATTACCAGTTTCCCATACATTGATTTATTTGTGGCGTTTGACTTCGTTGAATAAACATGAGCACTGCACGTTTCAAAATCATAACACGGCGCGGGTGTTTTATATGAATGTATCTCTGAAGGGAACCGACTGTCTTCAGAATAGTTTCGATGGCATTTTCATTTGATCTGATAAAGAAGCATTCATGAGCGGAGCTGCTGTGATTACAGCCATTACTGGAGAAAGCGCTAGTTCTATCACTCTAAAAGCGCCTCCTGCTGCCAGACAATGAGTTTGCATTTTAAATAAGCCCGTTTCCAGTTTTTGTTGTTCAATTTTTTTGTTTTCTGCTGCGACTCGGAGCACTTTTCATACCCTTTTTTCTGTCTGAAGCACATTTGTTTCAGTCTATAAGAATAATCAGCCTACACTACCAGTCAAAAGTTTTTTTAAAACAGTTGAGTAAATTTTTTCAGGATTCTTTGATGAATAGAAAGATCCAAAGATCAGCATTTATCTGAAATAAAAAACTTTTGTAACATTATACACTATTCCATTCAATATAATTTTTATTATTTTTTTGGGAAAGAAATTATAGAAATGTATATTTTTTTATTTAGCAAGGATGCTTAAAATTGATCAAAAGTGATGATAAAGGCATTTATAATATTACAAAATATTTTAGTTTAGATAAATAGTGTTCATATCGATATCGGAATTATATCGTATCGACCGAAATTAAGAAATATATCGTGATATCAATTTTGGCCATATCGTCCAGACCTATGGCAGAGACAGTAGCTATAAAGACACTGACTTAGGGTTAATTCACCACTGACAACATGGGCTTTTTATCAAATTTGGCAGTCTATTCAGTAGAAAGGCGAATTTTTTATTTATTTTCTTCTTCAGAAATCGGTGCTACATGACTATAGAAAATGTAGAAAAAGGGTTGTGGCATTCCCTTTTGCCCAAAAGGTAGGGAAGTTTCAACACCCATTATGTACTGGACTCAATCCAACTGTCCGAGGCCTGGGGGGACAAAAAAGTAGAAGTATGGTCTGTCGTTTTAACAAACCCACTCCCTGATGCTCCCTAAAACCCATGGGAGTACCATGATAATTGTTTTAGACATATACTATGGTATTATTCTTTGAGATGCCCTGGAGAATTGTATAAATACTATTGTATACGAATATAATAATCATTCAGTATCATGTTATCACTATCTGATGCTGTACTATGGTACCACAACAGGTATTTTTTTTTCTTTATTTTTGTCCAGCTGCTCTGAAACCAGGACTGGAGTTCTGATGCCCCCTAGTGGTCTTTCAGAGTATTATAAATTATTGAGACTATATGTTTGAAAGTGTTCATCATTTGTTTGTGTGTATGGCCTCAGGAGGATCAAGGTGGAGAGAGAGTCCTGCAGAAGAAATGGACCACATTTCTGAAAGCTCAACTCTTGTGTTTGCTACCGGAAGATGGCTTTCCTTTCAACATCATACAAGATGTTTATGTGCTTCCAGCCCAACGCAAGAAAAACACACTCCTCTATGCAGTCTTCACGTCTCAGTGGTGAGCAAAAAAGTGCAGAGGAGCTAGGGAAGATAAGCTTGAGTGGAGGGGATGGTTTTTCATTACTTGATCATAAACAAAATTTATCTGCAATCTGCAATTTTTTTCTTTTTTTCATTATTTGCAAATAATATTTTAAAATATGCATACATTCATACTTTTTTTTTTTTTTTTTGTATGCCCAATTTTGAAAAAACACAAAACGTTTCATGTCTTGTCACATTCTGTTAGGAATTACATGAATCACGTAAATGACACCATATTTTCAATTCAAAATGGTGAAATTTGAGGAAAAATGTCAAGTAGTGTGCATCACTGGATATTATTGTCAATCGTTTAACATTCATTTCATAAAACAGTAGTCAAATATTAAATGTTTTGCTACTTCAGTCTATTCAAACTATTTCAAATTTGTTGCTATACGTTTTGTAGGAGTAAAGGTCTAGCAGGCAGTTCAGCAGTGTGTGCGTTCAGCATGGATCAGGTAGAAAAAGCGTTTTCTGGCCGTTACAAAGAGGTGAATCGAGAGACACAGCAGTGGTACACACACACTCACTCTGTACCTGAACCACGACCTGGAATGGTAAGATGACACAGACTCCAAATATACACTTTAACAGTTCTATAATGCAGGATCTTTGAGTTTCTGTGAATCTTTTTCCCTTTCTACAGTGTATTACTAATGCTTCAAGGCAGCTGGGAATAGACTCATCCCTTGATATGCCAGATAAGGTACTAAACTTTGTGAAAGACCACTTCCTGATGGACAGTCCTGTCAAAAGTCAGCCAGTGCTCTTCACACACTCTGTGCGCTACACACAAATTGCTGTGCACTATGTGCAAGGCCTCCACGGAGCTTACGATGTGATGTTCATCGGCACAGGTATGTGGGTTTTTTGAGTGTTCGAGTTTCTGTGATTTAATTTATTTTCTAAAGAGCTGTTGATGTTATGCTCTGTGATTTGACAGTTGATGGACGTTTGCAGAAGGCTGTGAATGTAGCCGGTATGATGCACATCATTGAGGAGATCCAACTGTTCCCAGAGCAACAACCTGTACAAAACATAGAGATGGATTCAACTAAGGTATGTGCGTTTATGTGGTAACGCTTTACAAAAAGGTTCAATTTGTTACCGTTAGCTAATGTCTTGAATATCATTTATTTACAATAAACAATACTTTTACAGCATTTATTAATTTTGGTTAATGTTAATTTCTACATATACTAATATGTTTTAGCATTTCAATTTCAAGAACATGAATTGACAGAAAGTGTTACTGTTTATACTTATGAAAGGGTGTATACAAGGTAACTGTTGAACACTGTTGTGCTGCTTCGTTTTTTGTGGAAACTGTGATGTTGGGTTACATTTGAGTTTTTCAATGAATAGAAAGTTGAAAATAACAGCATTCATTTGAAATAGAAATCTTTTGTGACATTTTAAAATGTCACTTTTGAAATATTTTTATTCAAATTTAAATTCGGAATAAAATAAAAAATATATATATATTTTTTTGTATGGTAGTGTATTTGAACAAACATTTACACATTTTTCTTGCCTTTGTGCTCCACAAAGCATTCGTTTCAGTCTCTTACTTTTCAGTCCTCTCTCTCAACAAACAGGGTTTGTTATTTGTGTCGTCACACTCTGGTATTGTGCAGCTGCCAGTAGCAAACTGCGGTTTCCATAACAACTGTGGCGAGTGTGTTTTGGCCAGAGACCCATACTGTGCCTGGACAGGCACACACTGTACTGACGTCAAACATATCCCACCACTAAAGTAAGTCTTCTTTCTTTCCCTTTTTCCATCCAAATCATCTGTTGCATTAATCATTTTCAGTACAAATACCAATCTATACCTTCCATATTTCATTTTATGCATATTTCAGCCAATGGCAGCAGGATATTGAGAAGGCAGACACTTCAAAATGTAACTGCACAATGTTCAGTGTGGTGTCTGAGAGCTCAGGTAAACCTGCAAATCCCAACATATACAAGCATCTGTCATCCATCTGAATGTGTCATAACACCCATCTCTCTTTCTAGTGTTGCCACGTTCTTTCCCAAGTTCCCAAGAATCTGCTTGCGAGCTCATTATCATCCCAGCTAATACTCTTCGGCTGCTGCCCTGCAATCTTCGCTCCAACCATGCCCAAACGAAATGGTCATATAAGACAGATGTAGGCCACTTCCTGTTCCCAAGCCAGAATGGTGGGTTGGTAGTCAGCGGCCGGGCAGGCAGTGACGAGGTCTTCTTGTGTTGGTCAGAAGAACATGGCTTTAGGCAACTCTTGGCCAATTACTGTGTAAAGGCAGAGCCTTTATCTGAGACTACAACCAATACGGGCTGGATGGATGCACATCTTATAATCCAAAGCATTTCGTCTGACATCTTGTCCAGCGAATCGGCACACTCCGCTCAACTGCGCGTAAAGACGTATGGCACAGAACTGGCAGTAGTGTGTGTGCTGTTAGCTGTTTGTGTGCTTTCGTTCGGGCTGTCGGTAGCATATAGACACAGGGGCCGGATGAAGGAGGTACTGAGAGGAGGAGAACAAACTGGAGAAGCCCAAAAGAGCACAGTCAGGCCTGGGGAGAGTTTACCCCTCAATACAAGTGTGCTTCCAACATCCCCATCCAACCATAAAAGCTACCAGACATTGGAGGAAAACTGTGGTTACATAATTGCTCCATCGGAGACAAGCACGCAGCACAACTCCAAGGAAGCACAGACACTCACCCAAACACCACAGAATGGCTTTAAAGAGAGTCATGTGGAAGTCAGTGACATTTGCCCTCGGCCTCGGGTACGACTGGGCTCTGAGATCAGAGACTCTGTGGTTTAAAATGCTGATGATGTTTCCAATTAATTTACATAATTGACGCATTAACAGTCTAACACTCTTTATGTTCACTTGGTACATTCAATGGGCAGCTTTCATGAAGACAAAGCGTACTGAGCCCTGAGTACAAGAGAATAGATAGGACATGCTCAGTGTGTGTATTGCCAAACTATATTTGCTTAAGACAATGCCCTCAAATCTACTCGCACATCTACTTCACTCTTTAATGTTAAACTTTAAGTTATGACAGTTTGTGTTAATATGAGAAAGAGCGCTAATAAATTAAAGATCAGAAACAACAATCCAAGCTAGAGTGGACCAAATGGATGAACAGGAGAGAGAAGGGCAATGAGCCTTGTGTTGTATGACTAGAACTGGGGCTATTACCACTGCCAAGACAAAGAGTAATGATGCTTCACTCAAGGTGAGAGGACTGTTCTATATATCTGTTTGTATTACTTTGCTGTTTTTGTGCAAAGGTTCAATGCATAAGTGTTTAATGGGGTACTTCAATTTTAAAATTTGTCTATGAAAACCATAACCCATACTCTGCAGTTTTTCATTATAACAGGATTAAACACCAGGCCGTTCAGACCTGATAGCTTGTTAGTGTTATAGAACTTTCTAAACATTTTAGAAATCTGTTGTTATTTTTATTTGTTCCCTTTTTAAGATTCTATTTTTGGTAATTTTTTTATTTCTTAGTCCTTTTTGGAAGTAGTATGTTTGTGTTTTCTATTCTGTTATTCAAATGTGTTCATGTTAGTAAAGTGCCTGGTGTTAAATAATGGTATGTGTATGGAAATATTAAATGTGGAGTAATAATGAAAAAAAAAAAAGCTTTTAGATAAAATGTAGCATGTGTGTATGAGCATTAAGAAACGTTGTTTCTTAATACCTTTGAATGTACATTTGAGGAGTTATACGGAAATCTAAAGCACAAGCTTGAGATTCTGGTTTGCTTCACATCTTGGTGGTTATTGTGTTTGGTATAGACATAGTCTAAACAGGCAGAACCAAGACAATTAAACTGTATAATAATATTACAGTATAAATAGTCTGCTTGGCATTTGGTAAAGAGATATTGAAGGAATGGTTAATACAGTGAGAAAAGAGCTCTAGTGGAGAAAAAGATGAAAATGTCTGTACATTTGCAATCTGTTTTTTAGGGTAAAAAGAAAGTTACGTTCAATTATGGGTGATCCAGACTTCAAACACACCCATGCACTAACATTGCTATATTAGACTTCCGTTCCACTTGGAAAAATCTTTTTAATCCACATTAACTGTGACATGTTTGATGCTATTTAATCGTGTGTTACATTCCACTGTGTTTTCAGATTGTGTTTTGAATGGAAAATGTAAAGTAGATCGTGATCTTTTATACTTTGACACTGTTTTACTGATGTTTTACATTATACATTCACGCACTTTATTTTTTTTCTACCAGTATTGTAAGCTGTAAATGAGGTAGGCCACTGTCAATATCCTGGTTTAATTTTGTAGCCAAGGTTTGTACATTAATGAAGAGATGGAAATGGGTCTGAAAATGTGTCTCCACTGTCTGACATGCAAAATAAAATTTTGCATAAACTGTCACAGTCTGAGTATGTCTTTTTGAATTGAATTTATTACATATGCCCAGTTGGGAGAAGAATCAGAATGCTTTTAATGAACGATTTCTCTTTTTGAAATAAGACCAATACATTAATTATATGTAATACACAATTATTATACATTGAGGTCCAAAATCTGACATTCAAAAATGTATATAAACCTGGAAATAAAGCTTTAAGAGTTCAAAATATAAAAAAATATATATATATATATTAACTTTTCCAGTCAATCAAAATTGTTATGGATCGTATAATTTGTATTTGTTTTAAATAAAAGTTGAAAGATTTTTACATTGTCATTTTACATTTATAAGAACTCACAAGAATTCACAACCTGTGGAGTGATTTTACGGAGGTTTTGAATACTGTACAATACTACACCTAATTTTCAGTCATTAACTTTTCACTTAGCATTTTCAACATCAACATGAGAAGAGATGGCTACTAATTTAATAACAATAAATATTAATGCAATAATAAAGCCTAACACGAAACATTTCTCTCTAACAACATGAAAGGCAATTAAGGAATATGTGTAAACGTATATATGATGGTCATTTTGCTTTTATTGAATGCTAAGTCTGCTGTGATGGCATCTCTGACAGCTCTGCCAGTTGGATAGTCCTGAGTGAAGGGGTCAATAACATCAAGGGGGAGGTGATATTCACTTGCCGCCCGCTCCTTCCTTATGGCTATGTTGTGGAGGATAATTTGAGATGCCCGCTCTGGTGAAACTTTTAGGTCACGAAGACAGTTAAACTGTGCCTTTAAAATGGCAAAAGTCATGTCTATCTTGAGCCTGGTTTGACTGAGGGCCAAGTTAAAGTCATGCTGTGGTTTTGTCTCAATATCAGGGTGGGGAGTCATCAAAAAGCTCTGGCATGCATAAGTTCTGTCTCCTACCAACAGACCATCAAACAGCCCTGTCAATGAACAGAAAAGAAAAAAGTGTCACAGTCCATTCTAATAAAGTGTTGTCTAGAGATTGCACTTTGCCATACTTGAAAGCGCTGGCATAACGACTTCTCGAAGATTTGGGTGTCATGCATAGAGCCAGGCCATCTGGCATCAAGACTTGTGACCATACACTGATGGTCACAAGTCATCTGTAATTAACATACAGCAGGTGAGTGCCATGGGTTAGTGTTACATTATAATGAAAATATATGCATATTAGTAAGACCTACCTGAACATTGAGGCTATGAGTAGCCTTTCTGTTAAAGGGGTCATATGATGTTGCTAAAAATAACATTATTTGGTGTAATGAAATGTGTTTATGCGGTTTAGGGTTCAAAAAACACATTATTTTCCACATACTGTACATTATTGTTTCTCTTCTATGCCCCGCCTTTCTGAAACGTGTCAATGTTTACAAAGCTCATCAGTCTGAAAAGTGAGGTGTGCTCTGATTGGCCAGCTATCCAGTGCGTTGTGATTGGCCGAATACCTCAAGCGTGTGACGGAAATGTTACAACCCTTACCAAACTGTGATGCCCTGTCCCAGCCGGAGCGACGAGACAAAAACATTAAAACCCATTATAAACGAGGCATTTGTTGCATCCAGTGGGGACATAATTACAGATTATAATGACTTATACTGTCTTTTACTTTTACTTATACTGTTGCATCACGCCGCGTAAACATAAAACCATGTCTGCATTTGTGATCGGAGAAATGACAAACAACAAGCCCTACTCTACACTGCCCAAAACTAGCGTTTGAATCATCAGTGGCAAATTCTTTAATTATGAAAACGTATATACAGTCTGTGAGTCAGAACAGCCGGCTTTGTAGTCTACTCTCCCAGGATCAGGAAACAGTCCTCCATAAAATGTGCTGCACACATCTGAATATTTGGGTTGAACTGTTCTGGTACAGTGTTGTAAATACAACTTAACCACTGATTTCTAGTCGTGTCGCACCAAGAGCTTGTAACACTCCAAAGAGAAAGGAAAATTTTAAATCGCATCATATGACTCTTTTAACACTTGTTTCGCTAGGTATTTGAGTAAATGAAAACACAATACTTACATTTCAATTTGAATTTCCCCACAGAACTGTCATCCTCCATGTTCTTTTAATATAAATTCCATCGTCATCTGCGCGCAAGTGATTCTGGGATATGGTAGGGTGCGAAGTGTCCATCAGATGTACACTTAATTTTCCTGGGAAATGGAGGGTGCATTTGAAGTCGCTTTCGAAATACGTCAGCCTTCGTCGCACAGCGGGGACGCAATCGGCCTTGGAATGCGGTCTTCGGAGGGTGCATTCTGAATTGGGACAGCTTACGTCGTGGCGCTGTGACGCAATCACACTTCAAATGCGCACTTCGGAGTCCGTGCACTTCACTTTGGGACACAGCTAAGGTATTTGTTGTGGTTTTTCAGGAGTTCTTGGTACATACACTCTTAAAAATAAAGGTGCTTCACGATGCCATAGAAGAACCTTTTTGTCTTGGTTCCATAAAGAACCTTTAACATCTGAAGAACCTTTCTGTTTCACAAAAGGTTCTTTGGGGCGAAAGAAGGTTCTTCAGATTATAAAAAGGTAAGAAAGAGATGATGCTTTAAAGAACCTTTGACTGAATGGTTCTTTGTGAAACCAAAAATGGTTCTTCTATGGCATCGCTTGAAGAACCTTTTGAAGCACCTTTATTTTTATGAGTGTACATACATACATACCAGTGGTGTGCGGTGGTGTTTTAAAATGAGGAGGCAGTTTTATATATAAATATATATATAAATATTACATAAAAAAGAGAACAAATATAATTATATTTAGTATTTTATTAATATTATTTAGTATTTTATTTAATATTTTTTTATACTAATTATAAATTTCATAGTGTTTTTATGCATTTTTATATTTATTCCAAAATAATAACTAAAGGCAGTAACAATTTGAATAATATTCTGGAAACAGTTTACAATAAGGTTTCATAAACTAAGAATAAACAATAGCCTACTTCTACAGCATTTATTAATCTTAGTTAATATTAATTTCAACATTTACTAATGCATTATTAAAATCAAAAGTTGTGTTTGTTAACATTAGTTTATACACTGTGAACTAACATGAACTAACAATGAACAACTGTATTTGTATTAACTAATGTAAACAAAGATTAGCCTAATAAATACTGTAATAAATGTTAGTTGTTTGTTCATGTTAGTTAACTCATTAAATGACACCTTATTGTAAAAATGTTACCAATATTTTTTATTTGTGAACTGTTCAGCTGTTCTTTTTTAATAGTCAACTTATTTCGGGTCAAAGTCATAAAAGCTCTGTAAACACTGCCACAGACACGAAGATATATATTTCATTTCATCACGCTAAATGCTCACTAAATACGGACGCCGTCATCATGTTTTCAGACCATTTCGAGTTTTATTTTGACGTGACACAAAGTAGTGGTATCTAAGCAGGAGAGTTGTTTACTTAATATATAATTAGTCAATAACGCCATCATTTTCTTCATTCAGGCCGAGAGCTCTCACGAAAACAAGAGGCGGGATTTATCACATGAACCAATCACATCCAACCTTAAACGATCATATCCCGACCTTCAGCCGTCAGCCTGAAGGTCTGGCTACGCGAGACTAGAGTCTCCGTTGTATGTCTATGGACCGAAGGGAGGCAAGCCTCCACTGTAACTTTACCTGTGGTGTCACTGTTGGACAGTGTTACTTTATAAAAACGAGTGACTTTTAGACTTTTAATATCATATTTTTGTGAACTGTTCAGCTGTTCTTTTTTAATAGTCAACTTATTTCGGGTCAAAGTCATAAAAGCTCTGTAAACACTGCCACAGACACGAAGATATATATTTCATTTCATCACGCTAAATGCTCACTAAATACGGACGCCGTCATCATGTTTTCAGACCATTTCGAGTTTTATTTTGACGTGACACAAAGTAGTGGTATCTAAGCAGGAGAGTTGTTTACTTAATATATAATTAGTCAATAACGCCATCATTTTCTTCATTCAGGCCGAGAGCTCTCACGAAAACAAGAGGCGGGATTTATCACATGAACCAATCACATCCAACCTTAACCGATCATATCCAGACCTTCAGCCGTCAGCCTGAAGGTCTGGCTACGCGAGACTAGAGTCTCCGTTGTATGTCTATGGACCGAAGGGAGGCAAGCCTCCACTGTAACTTTACCTGTGGTGTCACTGTTGGACAGTGTTACTTTATAAAAACTAGTGACTTTTAGACTTTTAATATCATATTTGCACTGTTTTATTTTTGTAATATTGATTATTTTCTCATCTAACTTTTTGAGGAGACACTGCCTCCCTTGCCTCCTCGGAGGAAACGCCCCTGATACATACATACATATGGCCTTCTCAGCTGCCATAGTTGCAACTCTTGCGTCATCAGAACAGGGTGTTCAATGCACCACCGTTTCGTTTAAAAAACGTTTTGCACCGTTTTGTCGGGGCTGAACACAGCCCAGATTTGACTGATGCGGCGTAAAATTCAATAGAATGTTAAGCCTGATTGTACGCTTTTATCAACACGTTGATTATTTTTTAAGACATTTATATTCTAATTACTTTTTTATTTTCTGAATCATTGCTGCAACAAACTGAACTTGTACACAATCAATTACAATAAACACATTTATTATTAAACTTAATGGAAGCCGTAATAAACGGGAAAATGTGAACATGTGACCCTGGACCACAAAACCAGTCATAAGGGTCAATTTTTCGAAATTGAGATTTATACATAATCTGAAAGCTAAATAAATAAGCTTTTGGATTGTCAAGATAGGACAATATTTGGCTGGGATACAACTATTTGAAAATCTGGAATCTGAGGGTGCAAAAAAATCTAAATACTGAGAAAATCGCCTTTAAAGTAATGCAAATGAAGTTCTTAGCCATGCCTATTACTAATCAAAAATTAAGTTTTGATATACAGGTGCATCTCAATAAATTAGAATGTCGTGGAAAAGTTCATTTATTTCAGTAATTCAACTCAAATTGTGAAACTCGTGTATTAAATGAATTCAATGCAGACAGACTGAAGTAGTTTAAGTCTTTGGTTCTTTTAATTGTGATGATTTTGGCTCACATTTAACAAAAACCCACCAATTCACTATCTCAACAAATTAGAATATGGTGACATGCCAATCAGCTAATCAACACAAAACACCTGCAAAGGTTTCCTGAGCCTTCAAAATGGTCTCTCAGTTTGGTTCACTAGGCTACACAGTCATGGGGAAGACTGCTGATCTGACAGTTGTCCAGCAGACAATCATTGACACCCTTCACAAGGAGGGTAAGCCACAAACATTCATTGCCAAAGAAGCTGGCTGTTCACAGAGTGCTGTATCCAAGCATGTTAACAGAAAGTTGAATGGAAGGAAAAAGTGTGGAAGAAAAAGATGCACAACCAACCGAGAGAACCGCAGCCTTATGAGGATTGTCAAGCAAAATCGATTCAAGAATTTGAGTGAACTTCACAAGGAATGGACTGAGGCTGGGGTCAAGGCATCAAGAGCCACCACACACAGACGTGTCAAGGAATTTGGCTACAGTTGTCGTATTCCTCTTGTTAAGCCACTCCTGAACCATAGACAACGAGACAACGTCCTTACCTGGGCTAAGGAGAAGAAAAACTGAACTGTTGCCCAGTGGTCCAAAGTCCTCTTTTCAGATGAGAAGATGAGAGGTATTTCATTTGGAAACCAAGGTCCTAGAGTCTGGAGGAAGGGGGGAGAAGCTCATAGCCCAAGTTGCTT
>NW_015505189.1:106439-107167 GCF_001515645.1 Sinocyclocheilus grahami | reverse complement strand
GATTCAGGAATTTGAGTGAACTTCACAAGGAATGGACTGAGGCTGGGGTCAAGGTATCAAGAGCCACCACACACAGACGTGTCAAGGAATTTGGCTACAGTTGTCGTATTCCTCTTGTTAAGCCACTCCTGAACCACAGACAATGTCAGAGGCGTCTTACCTGGGCTAAGGAGAAGAAGAACTGGATTGTTGCCCAGTGGTCCAAAGTCCTCTTTTCAGATGAGAGCATGTTTTGTATTTAATTTGGAAACCAAGGTCCTCGAGTCTGGAGGAAGGGTGGAGTAGCTCATTACCCAAGTTGCTTGTGTTTTTTGAAAACCAACGTCACTGCACCTGTTTACCAAGAAATTTTGGAGCACTTCATGTTTCCTTCTGCTGACCAGCTTTTTGAAGATGCTGATTTCATTTTTCCAGCAGGATTTGGCACCTGCCCACACTGCCAAAAGCACCAAAAGTTGGTTAAATGACCATGGTGTTGGTGTGCTTGACTGGCCAGCAAACTCACCAGACCTGAACCCCATAGAGAATCTATGGGGTATTGTCAAGAGGAAAATGAGAAACAAGAGACCAAAAAATGCAGATGAGCTGAAGGCCACTGTCAAAGAAACCTGGGCTTCCATACCACCTCAGCAGTGCCACAAACTGATCACCTCCATGCCATGCCGAATTGAGGCAGTAATTAAAGCAAAAGGAGCCCCTACCAAGTATTGAGTACATGTACAGTAAAT
>NW_015505189.1:104736-106285 GCF_001515645.1 Sinocyclocheilus grahami | reverse complement strand
AAACTACTTCAGTCTGTGTGCATTGAATTTATTTAATACACGACTTTCACAATTTGAGTTGAATTACTGAAATAAACTTTTCCACTACGTCCTAATTTATTGAGATGCACCTGTATTTACAGTAGGAAATTTACTATATTCATGGAACATGATCTTTATTTAATATCCTAATGATTTTTGGCAAAAAAGAAAAATCTATAATTTTGACAGATACAATATATTTTTGGCTATTGCTACAAATATACCCCAGCGACTTAAGACTGGTTTTGTGCTCCAGGGTCACATATGGCTTTATTTTACTGTTGTAATATGCAGTTAGCGGTTTTGCAAGTCCCTAACCCTCTCTGCAAAACCTGCCCTCTGAAGACGTCTCAGCAAATCAAAATAATCGTCAGACGGATGGCGCCTCAAAATCTGATTAGTTAAAAATAGCATCCAGTGAATGGCCAGATTCTTTTAGCTGTTTACAGAGTGTATAGAGACATGTGGCATCTTAGGGAACCTATTTCAGTGATATCTATCAAAAAATAAGTAGAAACATTTTCTGTGTTCACAGTATATGTAATACACATAACCACAAATTCCTGTTTTTGTGACACATGTTCAAATATTGTATTATGCATGGTGGAATATGCGTTTTAAGTCCATGCCATCAATTTGTTAACAAGCAGGGCACCTTATAGTCATCATACATTATAGCCCATTATGTTAACACCAACGTATTGTATACGAGGTTACTGACATTTCACATCAGTAGTAGAATGCAAATAAAGTTAAATGAGTACAAATTTATTTATATACCTGTTATGCCATTAAAACAGCTGGCCCTGAGAGTCCACCACTGCTTTTTAATATGGTAAATATTTCTTTATTTTATCACATCTTTTCAAAAAGTGCACTGAATAATTTGAATGCTGTCAATCACATTGTAACTGCTTTAGCAGTTATTTGGTAAATTGGTTGTAGTTTGTAGAAATCTGAGCACTATAGCTAATTTTGTATTTAAAAAAAGGAAAGAAATTAAACTAAATAAAAAAAATGTGAATGGTTAAAAACATTGAATCATAATCCACATACAGGTGCATCTCAATAAATTAGAATGTCATGGAAAAGTTAATTTATTTCAGTAATTCAACTCAAATTGTGAAACTCGTGTATTAAATAAATTCAATGCACACAGACTGAAGTAGTTTAAGTCTTTGGTTCTTTTAATTGTGATGATTGTGGCTCACATTTAACAAAAACCCACCAATTCACTATCTCAACAAATTAGAATACTTCATAAGACCAATAAAAAAAACATTTTTAGTGAATTGTTGGCCTTCTGGAAAGTATGTTCATTTACTGTACATGTACTAAATACTTAGTAGGGGCTCCTTTTGCTTTAATTGCTGCCTCAATTCGGCGTGGCATGGAGGTGATCAGTTTGTGGCACTGCTGAGGTGGTATGGAAGCCCAGGTTTCTTTGACAGTGGCCTTCAGCTCATCTGCATTTTTTGGTCTCTTGTTTCTCATTTTCCTCTTGACAATACACCATAGATTCTCTATG
>NW_015505189.1:100214-104482 GCF_001515645.1 Sinocyclocheilus grahami | reverse complement strand
TTTGGCGTGGCATGGAGGTGATCAGTTTGTGGCACTGCTGAGGTGGTATGGAAGCCCAGGTTTCTTTGACAGTGGCCTTCAGCTCATCTGCATTTTTTGGTCTCTTGTTTCTCATTTTCCTCTTGACAATACAATATATTTTTGGCTATTGCTACAAATATACCCCAGCGACTTAAGACTGGTTTTGTGCTCCAGGGTCACATATGGCTTTATTTTACTGTTGTAATATGCAGTTAGCGGTTTCACAAGTCCCGCCCCTCTCTGCAAAACCTGCCCTCTAAAGACGGGCACTTGTATTATGGGAATAACCACATTATAGGGATAAATTGCTGTGAATTAAAATGTACTTTTTATTAAGAAGGGCACTTGATACAAAAATACAAGATTACAATGCAAGTCCAAACATTTTTGAGACTCCCATTATTTGGGCTTGCTCTGATTATTTGAACAGAAGAAACTCTCTCCTCAACAGCTGAACACAAATCATCATGTACTGTATAGTTGATATGCCCCTTTCAAGACCATTATGGAGTTTGGGATGAAACATTAAAGAATCAAAGTCTCCACATCTACACAATGACAGATACTCTCTCTTGACAAAAAAAAAATCCAGGATGCCATGTCGGTCACAGCGCCAGCCACTGTTTAATTGCCTTTAGGGTCCACCTTCTCTTTTGCCTTTTTTTGCTTCTGTTGCATGATTTCAGCATCTCTGAAATACAAAAAAAGAAATTATATTCACATTCAGTGTGATACACTTCGTAATTCAATATATCTATTTGTTATTATTCTCTTTATATGTTGTACCTTTGCTTACGGGCAGCTGCTGAGAGGCCATCATCATTTCTCTTCCCTCTGGTATGGTCATTTATCTTCTTAGCGTTCTTCTGACGGGCAAGCTCACGCTGATTTCCCCCTGCAGGACAAGAGATCACATCGATCTTAATGGCTTATTCATGCTTTACTGCCTTGAATATACAAAGATTGCACACAGGATGGAACATGAATTAACAAGACACCGCGTTTAAAACTCCAGTCTGCAACTGGCAAATCTATTCAGTGTCAGGAAGTGTATTTTTAAAGTAAGGAACGTTGATGCTGTACCATTTAACTTGTAACCCCAAATCCGAGTACAGTATGATCAACACAGACATGTGTAGCAGTGAGGCAACGTGGCAAAGAGGGCGCCAGAGAGCTTTCATAACAATAACAAAACATCCGCACGAAACACTGAGGAAAACTATACAAAAAAACAACTTCTTGATCTTATGAAACATTTTGTCCACCCTTCCATAAAGAATTTCGCCGGGTGACATTACTAATAATAAATATTGTTGACAATATAATTTAAGTTTGCTAATGTGAAACGTTAACTTTCCACACAAAAACTAACTTTTAGTAAACATATAGAAAACGTTTTCCGTGTCGTAGTGTATATATAATAAACAATTAATAATCACTAACGTCACCATAAACCAGCATTTAGCCTTGTTTAGCAGGTTAATCTTGTGATTTCATTTCGTGGGTTCTACACACAGAATAAGCTAGCTAGCTAGCTAGCTAGTTAGCCTTGTATCGTACCGCTCCTGTAATCGGCTTTCTACTAAAGTACTTCCATTACGAATAGTAGAAGCTGAGCTCATGTCATCACAATTAATCAAAATCAATACACACTAGTCATGGTTGCTGTTTTTGTTGTCGCCGGAGCGCAAAGCTCAACCAGGCGCTGCCTCCTGTAACGTTACTAACGGTAGCTGCTGGCAGACCCGAGTCGATTCTGAAGCTTTGCGACAACACAGTATCGGAATACAGCAGCGTGTTTCCAAGTGGTTTTTGTAGAAATATAGTTCAATACAAAAGAGAAAAAAAAATACAGAACGAAGAACATCGAATATACGAGGCAATACAGAGGAGAGAGGGGAAAAAAACATTACAATTGATTTAAAAACCGTTCTATAATACGAGATGTCTTCAGAGCTTTTTTATTAGAGGAGAATTTTTGAAGTGATGATACTAATAAATGTAGATCAGAAGCAAATATTTTGCAGCTGGGTTTAAATTTAAGGTATCTAGCTTTGTGGATATGTATACCCATCATACAAATAAAGTTTAAGATATCATCTAACTCCTTATTCTCAGAAATATCAGAATGGAAAATAACCTTACTGATGGAAATACTACAGAGCTGGTGGATTACAAGAAACAGGGAAGCTGCATGTGTGTGTGTGTGTGTGTATATATATATATATATATACACACACATATACACATACAGATATTCTGTTGCTGCTATTGGTATAACGTTTCTATTTTTAAGAGATAAAGTATATTTAAATAGGAAATGGGACTAATATGTTAGGGAATGAGGCTAATACATTCGCTTTATTCTCTGAGATTTATTAATGAAGCTCTGGTCTAAGTGATTTTACAGATTCATATGCATTTTGCATGTTCTTTGTGCATGTACATATGCTATAAGGCAATGAATATGTTCCTCATTGTATTTAGAAATATCTATTTTTGTATTCCAGCAACATTTGAATATTTTTGTATTCTTCCGCCCTATGAGAGAATATTATTTTTAAATTTAAATTTTAAAATGAATACATTGCAAAGTAAATAGTACATGGTATCGTTTATTTTGACTCATGGCGGAATAAGGGAATATCTGACGTCCTCTCTCACCAGTCGTGAGGACGTGTAGAGTGAAGGTGTCAGTGTGAGGTTTTTACTGGTTGTCTTATTCTTCACAGATTTGATCATGTCGTCGGCGTGGACGGCGCGCCAAGGGGAAGCGGGTGATCTGGGCAGCAAGAGTAAAGATCAGCTCTTGGAGATGCTGTCAAGACAAGAAAAGTTACTGTCTAATAAGTAAGTGATTTCCCCCCTACTTTTCCCCATGTTATTTCATTTTACTTTAGCCTGAATATATAATTCATGATGTGTATAGCTAAATTAGGATTTAAGATTACTGGCTAGATTACTGTGCTGATTAAATATTCTGGATCATTCCGAATCCGTGGGCGCCCCCACAGTAACCTTATTATTAGTCGAGTAAATAATAGATCAGTGCATCCCATCAGTGCCACACAGTTGGGACAATTTATAGTGATGGGCAAATGAAGCGTGAAGCACTGAGGCTTTCCTCTGACTGTTTCGGGAAAAGATTAAAGGGGTCCTATTATGCTCTTTTACAAAGTCTTGATTTTTGTTTTTGGGGGTGTACTAGAACATGCTCTCATGCTTGGTGGTTCGAAAAACGCATTATTTTTCACATAATTTACAGTATTACAATACCTTAAGTTTCTCCCCAGCCTGGTGGCCCGCCTTCCGAAAAACAAAATGTGATGTGATTGGTTAGCTGTCCCAGTGCGTTGTGATTGGCGAAGAGCTTAGACGGTGTTTCAGTCCTGCCACGCCCCTTGCTCCGTCTTTCAACAAAAGCTTTTTGGCGAAACCGGTACTGTACTCCCTCATGTTGTGGAAGCTGTCCTCAGTAAAATGCGCAGCACACAATAGCAAATTGGGGTTATAATGCTCAGGAGCAGAGTTAAAAATAAATTGCAACCACTGTTTCCTGACATCATCCACTTTCGGAAGCCCAAACAAAGACGTTTGGGCATGGGGGTCAACATAACAGCGTTTCTTAAGACGGTCGCACACCAGACGAAAAGCATAGCGCAGTGTCGCATCACGCCACGTGTTTAAAATTCGAATACATTATTTTCTATGAGTGTACTCACACCAGCGGCGCTGTTCGGCGTCTGTCCGCGGCACCCAGCTACGTCGTGTTGTACTTGTTGTAAGAATTGTTCTAGACACGGCGCTGCGCTTCTCGTCCGTTATGTCACTGCCTTTAGACATGCCGAAACGTGACGCTACAGCAGCTCTTCTTCGTTTTCTCTGATGCATTAACTCTGCAGCAGCACCTCTTCGTCGTTGTCGTCTTGTCTGATGCACTCAGCCAAGCGTTCTAAGCACGACCTCGCCCCTCCCCACCCCACCCCCCAACCATTCGAATTTCTGTAGGCGGGTATTATTTTAATGATATTCTAATGGACCACTTTGTGACATCACAAAGCCCGGAAACCAAACCCTGTAGTCCAAATGAACCGTTCGTTGTAGTTCTTGAAAAGGGATTTTTAAAAAACGAAATATCTCCCTTTGGAGTGGACTTTGAGATTTGTAACTTTCTAGATCTTTTTTATTCCCAAACATACACACTACACATTGACTAAAAGTGAAAAAGCATAATAGGACCCCTTTAA
>NW_015505189.1:94827-99547 GCF_001515645.1 Sinocyclocheilus grahami | reverse complement strand
GAAACCAAACCCTGTAGTCCAAATGAACCGTTCGTTGTAGTTCTTGAAAAGGGATTTTTAAAAAACGAAATATCTCCCTTTGGAGTGGACTTTGAGATTTGTAACTTTGTAGATCTTTTTTTTATTCCCAAACATACACGCTACACACTGACTAAATTTCAAAAAGTGAAAAAGCATAATAGGACCCCTTTAAAGCAGCACTATGTAACTTTTGGCGCTCTAGCGGTTAATAAACAGCACTGCACACATCCCGCGGAAGAACATTTCAACCGGAGTTACTTCTCTAAGTTTATGTCTATGGCGATTCACGCAGGTATGTGTTACTCCGCAGCGGTGACGACCCGACCAGGCAGCAATAGTCCAAATATAAGTATTTATTATAAGTGTACCGTAGTGATTCGGAACAAGATAAAAACGTGGTTTGTAAGATGAATTCATGATGTACTGACTCATTATATACATTTAGCAAATTTTGAACACAGAAAAAGTTACATAGTGCTGCTTTAAAAGCTTCGAGAGTATCAAAAACAGCGCCATCTGGTGGTTAATAAGAAAAATAGCAGCCAAAAGCCTGTGAAAGAGAGAAAGACGCTCCGTCGGACAAAGCAATAGTCTCCAGCTGCAGATCCGCAGCACCAGCAGGTTCTACAGCTGGATATATTTCGACAAAGCGGAGACCACAAATTCCATCAACTCATGTTACGAGCACAAATAAAAGCCTAACAGTGTGTGTGTGTGTTTGTTGAATTTCTCTCTCTGATAAAATAATTTACCCATTAAACTGTAGCATTAAATGCCAGTGCGAAAATCAATATGATGTAATAGAAGAATAATGCACACATATATGAACTGCATATGGCAAATATTAATTTTTTTCTGAAATAATTGTTATTCTTAATATTACTTGCGTGAATCGGTATTTAATTGAATAAGTCTGAATGAAAACCTACTGGGGTTCTAACATTCCGACACGCGCACGTGATTGGACAGAAAGTGAGGCTTAATTTTTCGCTGATCACGTGATTCTCTGAAAACAATACGCGCTCCGGCACAGAGCTTCGTGAAAAATTGTGCTGCGTACTCGATACACGCTTTGACGCTTCAGTGTAACATCACTAACAATTTATAATTTGAAAAATTACAAATACCCAAATAAATGTAATATAAATGAATTTGTTGCTTTGTTAAAGTGATTAATCATTTGTTTGCAACATAGACACTGTTATTTCCCCGTTTAATACTGTGAAACAATTCGTAATTAATAAAATGCTGTATAAATAAATATGTTTAAATATGATCTGTACTTTTACAATCTCTTCAGGAGATTTATTCATACCCTTCCAGATAAGGGAAAGAAGATTGCCGACTTTGTGGAGAAAGTACACCTTGCACTTGGACATCTGGAGGAGGAGGAGAGAAAACAAGCATGCTTAATCTCTCTCCGGATAGAGTTTCAGAGTAAATATCAGCATGCCCTTGCCAAGCGAAGCACAGAGACGCATTTAGACTCCAATTTGGACATGATTATCCCATCCCATGACAGAAACAAAGCCAATGTCAATATCGATGCGGCTAACATAAAGGAAAATGGTGGTTTGTTGGGCCAAGACGAGTATTTGACATCCCAGCCGGAGGCTGCTGAAACACTAGAAACAGCCGGTGGGAATGCAGCAGCCTCACTGATGAAAGAGCTTGTGGTGGCATTTGGACAAGTAACTCTTGATGAAAGTAACAATGGCTCCAACCAAGACACCATTAAAACCCTGCTTCCTAGTAAGCAACAGAAGAAACCACATTACATTGAAGTTCTGGAGAAGACAGAGAAAAGTGTGAATATGAGGAAGCCCAGATTCAAACCAAACCAGTGAGTGGAACTACACTGTCATTGCATGGCTTTGTTTTTTTGTTTTGTTTTTTAAAATAAGCTGAAATATAGTATATTTAAAGGGACCGTTCACACAAAAATGAATATTTGGTCATCGATAGAAGATCAAAAAATGTCTTAAAAAGGCACTGTAAAATGAATCCGAATGAATCAAGTGGTTTATTCTAAGTCTTGCAAAGAGATAAGACCGCTTCATATGATGAACAGCTTTAATTTAGGTTTTTATTTCCATCTAAACAATGATTGATACACACAGAGCACATTACATATGGTAAACATGGAAGCTTAAATGTGCATGCGTGATGTACAAGAACCAGTGAGGTCTGTTCTACCACGTGACGCACACGCAAGCTTACATGTTTACCAAGTGTGATGCGCTCTATACACGTGTTTATATGTGAATAAAAGCCCAATTTAAATCTGTTCATATAAAGTGATTATATCTCTTCACAGCACATGGATTACCTGGACTTTAAATGGTGTTTCAGAAACCTCTCAAGTTATATTAAAAATATCTTAATTTGTGTTTTGAAGATGAACCAAAGTTTTACAGGTTTGGAATGAAATGAGGGTGTAAATCACGTTGGATAAAAGTGTCTGTGTTTTATTTAGGTTGGCTGTAAAATCTGAGTCTTCATCACCTAGTCAGGCCTCTGGCAGCATCACACCACTTACTGCAGAGGCCAGAAGACAACGAGACCGAAAACACATGGATGACATTACTGCAGCTAAGGTTCCACCCCTGCACCACAGTCCTGCCCAGCTGCTGTCATTAGAGGAGTCGGCTGACCTTCTGCAAGAGCAGACAAGAAAACACCTGGTAGGTTGAAGATGCCTTTGTCATAGCAGACCCAGAGAAACAGATTTGAATGACCAAAGTGATAAATTACATTTCAAAGCTTCCGAGGTCTCAAAAAATGTTTTATCCCACAAAAGCTTCAACTATTTTGAGATGCTGAGAGGAAGTACTACTTGAATAATCCTAGCAGAGAGTATAATACCTATACATGTTTGCCACTTGTGTGCGGGTGTTTCTATGTCATTCTGTATTCATTATTCATGTAGTACATTCATGTAATTGCGTATACTGTTCATTTCAGGAGTTACAGGCCAAACAAACTGCCCAGAAGCTGGCAGATGGTATGAGTTTCAAGACAGAGAGTTACAACCCAGATGGAGGCCCACTGGCAGCCTACAGAGAGGTGCATGATGATGGGGCCCAGCTTTCCTCAGAGGAGGACTGATCGTGGGGCCCTAGAGGGAAGGCACTGGCTTGTAGATGTGTTTGGCCCCTTGCCCTGGACCAACTCTAGGCCTACAGCCCATGCTTCAGGACCCTGGAGAGAGGCTTTCAGCCTGAGGACAAGAGAAGGGCTCTTCATGAACTGCACTGACAATGTCTTAGATTCTGCCTTTGAAGATAAATAACAGCAGGTTGAATCAAGTTGAGAGTTATTGTGTGAAAACTGACAGTTTTTGCATGTGGAAATGTTACTGTCCAACAGTAACAGATTATCTTGGCAAGCTAAAAGCAAAAATCTGATACCTCGGCAGGTCCACACCTGTTGTCTTGTATAGAATAATATAATTACCTATCATACTTATCAGCCATACCTTCAAGGGTTTAGTCCATGTGTTATTCTGAAGATAGTAATAGAATATTTTTGTATGACCTTTCTTAATGATTATTTAAATAACCCTCTGAATTGACCTTAAAAGCTTGTGATTGGTTTTTTGAATCGGATAACAGAAACCGCACTTTCATAAACTAAAGGTGGAAGCACTTAATGTTTTGTCACTTGAGTGCATCAGTCCAGGAAATGTCTGTCTCCCTCCCTTTTTGCAGCATTGTTTTGATTACCGCCCTACTGGTTTGATTGGAATGAGTCAGCTGTCATTTGAAGGGAGGGTTGTTATCAGTGCAGAAATCTGTGACATGCCTCTGATGATTAATATATGTAATGTGAAATATCGAGGCTTGAAGGAATTAGACCAATTGGTGGAGTACATCTGGATTTTATTTAGATCATGTTACTGCATGATGTGGCAATGCATTCTGGGATGGCAACAGATAGACAGATGTGACATATGGTAAATGCAATTTCCAAAGCCATCAACGCTAATAAAAATTCTTGAAATTCATTCTTTTAACCTCTCAGGATGTAAACCACATATTTTCTTTACATATTATTCAGGAATCTTTATATTTAAGTGGAGAAAAAGGAGCTTGAAGAGGGAGGAAATCCAAATCTGCGCCGCTCTGCAGTTGATGACCTGTGATAACCTCTAGTAATTGCTTCTGCCCGTTGATGTGAACTGCTGCCTCAGCAAAAAGTTCCTAACACATCTGGCAGGTTAGTGTTTAGACACTGTGTGTGACGAACTCCAGAGTGCCTTATCCAGACATCTCGTGATAAATATGTCAGACTTGTCCAGAAAGAATCTCCTCTCTATGTGGTATTAATTAACTCTACCTTGCATACAGAGGAAAAAAGACTTATCAATTACACACTAGATTCCTGTGCTGATCAGATTTGCTCGTGAGTACAAAGATATGCTTGAGTTGGACTCAAGCATGCGTCCTGACAATGTCTTTAAGTTGTTGTTTTTTTGCTGCATTTTTTGCTTTCCACATACCCCCACACCCATCGTCTCGGATCAATAAACGTCTCGTGGAGTCATCTGCAAGTGGTTTTCGTCCACCGCAAGTGTGAAATCATGCCCTGTGAGAATGGGCAAAATTTCTGAGCTGTGGACAGGATGAAAGAATACTGTTTTTTTTTTTTTTTTTTTTTTCCAAAAAAAAAAGAAAAGAAATTTAACTAAATTTGACGG
>NW_015505189.1:85015-94668 GCF_001515645.1 Sinocyclocheilus grahami | reverse complement strand
GTAGTTGGGAAAGGAATAAATAAATTTTTTTTTTTTTTTTTTTTTTTTTTTGCCAATAAAAAAAGTAGAGAATATGAACTAATTATGCAGGGTAGAATAAAGTTGCAATAATGCATTTCTCTGCTCTCTTGTTACTTAATCTTTTTTAAAGGCATTTTGATTCATCACTACTTTGAGACATAAATCTGTCATTGTTCCTCTCCCTAGTCCTTTCTCTGTCTACTCTAGATCCAGTTTCAAAGTGAATCCGAGCTCTAATGAGACTCAGAGCAGGTCACATACTCTAATGCAGAAATGTTTGGCTCCCTTTGTCCGAGACAATCTTTGAAGACCCTTTTTTTTATCTAATCTAATATGTAGCTCTTGTACTTCTTAAACAAACTTAAATATTTTGTTTAATGTTGTATATCTTTAATTGTTAATGTTTTTGTTTAATAATATTTTAAGTTATAGACTCATTTAAGTGATAAATCTTATTGGGGCCTACTGAAAGTTTGTCGAGGCCCCCTAGTGGGACCCCTGGTTGAGAACCACTTTAAATTTAGGTTAGATTACATTCAACTTTGCCATTGTGCAAAGAAAAAGTACAGAGACAATGAAATGCAGTAAACTGTTGTCACTTAAATGTATGTAATATATACCCCCCCACCCCATTTGATTCTGTACACAGAACTTCCCTAAAAGTCATCCTATTTTCACTACCGGATATAGGCTAATTAAGACAATGACAGTGAATCAATTTTTGAATCAATATATTTGCTTTCAAATCTTTTATTTAAGTGGTTATGATACAGAGGTTGGTAATGCAGGAAGGAGAGGGTATGTCAGTGCTTGAATGAGAAACCTCAATATTGACTGCAGGCTGCACTAGAGATGTCTGGATTAATGCTGCATTCTGTGATTAGATTTGGAGATGTTGCGAATGAGGGCGCTGTTGAGAGGAACACTGTTTATATCATTCCTGATGTCTTCCAGCAATGCAGTCATATGATCAGGAAAGACATGACGCCGCATCTGCTCCTTCATCAAGTCCATGTGAATAAGTTCAATGACAGGAATATCAAGTGGACAAAAAGAAGTGGGAATGCTTGTCTCTGCTATCTTTATTACTTGACTTGACTAACAACCCTGACAAAAATATTGTGGACCATGACACCTTGATTGTTTCAGATAGTAATGCCATAGTACTTCGATAGACATCATGGTATTCAGTGATTACCATATTGTCGTACCTTGTTATTTACATTGCATTTTAAGGTAATTATTGATTGAAGATTGAACACCATGATTCTGCTATCATACCACGTTCAATTAAAAAATCACATATATCATACACGGTAGCTAAATAATCATGCTTCTAGCTTCACCTTAATCTATATTATTTAGCAACTTTGTATTCTAAATGTGTGCTTTCCTTAAAGGGGTCCTATTATGCTCTTTTACAAAGTCTTGATTTTGTTTTTGGGGTGTACTAGAACATGCTCTCATGCTTGGTGGTTCGAAAAACGCATTATTTTTCACATAATTTACAGTATTAAAATACCTTTCTCCCCATCTTGTTACAAACGGCTCGATTAGTTCCGGCTTTGATGAAGGTCCACCTTCCGAAAAACTAGATGTGATTGGTTAGCTGTCCCAGTGCGTTGTGATTGGCGAACAGCTTAGACAATGTTTCAGTACTGCCACGCCCCTTGCTCCGTCTTTCAACAAAAGCTTTTGGCGAATCCGGCACTTCTCGTGATGTGGAAGCTGTCCTCAGTAAAATGCGCAGCACACAATAGCAAATTGGGGTTATAATGCTCAGGAACAGAGTTAAGAAGTAAATTGCAACCACTGTTTCCTGACATCATCCGCTTTCGGAAGTGAAAAAAAACAGCGTTTCAGGCGGTCGCGCACCGGACGAGAAGCACAGCGTCGCGCCACGGCTTAAAAATACTAACACATTATTTTCTATGAGTGTAGGCACACCGGTGGCGCCGTTCGACGTCTGTCCACGGCACCCAGCTACGTCGTGTTGTACTTGTAAGAACTGTTCTAGACCAGCGGTTCTCAATCCTCGCGTACCCCCGCTCTGCATGTTTTGCACATCTCTCTTTGTTAACACACCTGATTCAGATCATCATCTCATTAGAAGTGAGCTCCGTGTATGAACTGTGTTCCGATTGACATGGTCCCTACACAGTGTCCATTGCTCCCTACTCCCTGAGCAGGGGAAATCCGTTGAAGTTTACTTCCCTTCGGAATATTCATTTACAGATTTGCGCTGAGCCGCTGCCTGCAGCGTCTTCACACACAAACGAAACTTACTAGAGAAGCGTGAAGTGGGACATAATATACCTCTGTAAATAAATACAATTTAAATTCATAATGTGCAGAGCGGGGGTACGCGAGGACTGGAATTGAGAACCGCTGTTCTAGACATGTCAAAAATTTGAGGCTACAGCACAGCAGGTCTTCTTCTTGGTTTACTCTGCAGCAGCAGTACTTCTTCGTCGTCGTCTCATCTTATGCAGTCACTCAACCAAGCGTTCTAACCACAACCTCGCCCCTCCCCACCCCCCAACCATTCCAATTTCTGTAGGCGGGAATTCTTTGTAATGAAATTCTAATGAGCCGCTTTGTGATATCACAAAGCCCGGAAACCAAACGCTGTAGTCCAAACGAGCCGTTTGCTGTAGTTCTTGAAAATTTATTTTTTTTAAAACTAATATCTCCCTTTGGAGTGGACTTTGAGATTTGTAACTTTCTAGATCTTTTTTATGCCCAAACATACACACTACACACTGACTAAAATTAAAAAAGTGAAAAAGCATAATAGGACCCCTTTAAATGATGTATAAATACCTTGGCAAACCAAAATGTTTTCCTTGAACAGACAGCAGATGGCAGCAGTGCTTCTGTGTTTCACATGCTGAACAAAACCCAATCATTCAATCATTTAGACTGAGGGGGTTCATATTTTGTCTGAAGAGGTTTTTAATGCAATTATTCTCGACCATCAGATATTTATTATTTTGGTATTTAGTGCAATTTACTGATGTGAAGCTCACTGAGATGATTCAGCATCGTTTTGTCGCCATTAGTGGCTTCAGCTTTTTGCCGTTCCTTTCAATAGCTAAATCATCTTGAAAGTGTTATAGGTAATTTGATACACATGTATGCTGAAATTGTAGTTGTATGTTTAGCTCAGAGCTCTAATAACTATATAATATCGGCCTGAGTGGGGTTTACACCTGCAGAAGATAATGTTTATTCTCTAGACGATCCAGAACTCTGCCAGATCTGGAGGAAAATTCTGTAGTTTCAAATAATAGTCCACATGTGCTTAAACAAACTGTTGCTCTAAGAAGTTTGCATAACAATTATGTGATAGCTGGTCCGTCTCAAAAGCACGGAGCAAGAGAGATGTGGAGATTAATAAAACTGCCAGCATTCTGCTCAGCCACTGTCTGGCCTGGCACGGCTGTAAAGCCTGTCAAAAACTCATCACGGTGAGGAAGCCGCCTCAGCAGGGATGCATCGAGCTGCCAGGGCACGGTGGGGGAAGAAAATGGAGCCGCTTGCCCAGCAGCGTGTGATCATAATGAGGAGGAAAATTCCCATTCTTGTATCCAGATTAATGTAACAACAACAATGTGCTTTTGTCCAACTTTTTTTTCTCCCCCCGCCTGTATTACTCAAAGCCTCCGTTCACTTAAGTATGAACTTTTAAAGTATATTATTTCCATAATAAATGCTCTTTTTAAAGAATGCAAAATTGAAACTACTACTTTAAAAGGATAGCGTTTACATGACATTGAAAAAAAGGCATATTATTACTTTAGTCTGACTAAAATCAAACTTTTTAAAGTCCAAGTAAACATGCTTGATGTGTTATACAAAGGGCTAAAATAAAAGCACAAATAGAAACGAAAATAGAGAACCAGAGCAAACTATATATGCATTTAAAGTAATAGCTCTGAGGTCCTGAGACAGGAAATTATGCCATGAGAAAGATCTCAGCAGAGCAAATCGGCATCTCAAACATCTGCACTCTACCCATACTCATCTGATGTATGGAACAGTTTAAGCCTTAAACACATCTTTACTTAATCACCGTTTGAGTCATTACTGGTATTTTGGCTTTAATTTAAATGATCCATTCAGTTGTTGAGATTGTCAGCGTGTGACAGCTTTAGCACATTGAACCAAAGTGATGAAACCTTTGGATTAACCGTACAGGCACACGGCTATGACGACGGAGGAGTCATTTGTCCACCCATTAAGCTAATGTGCTGTCCCTGTTCAGCCACATATCACTGAGGGTGCATAGGGGAGCTCTCAAAGGAGGTGGCTCAGCTGAATTGTAGCCAAGCTTATTCTCTTACCTTAACCTTGCCAGGCCATATGAAAGAACATCTAAACAGCTCCATGCCAGAACAAAATGCTTTGGCTTCTCACTGAAGTAATAAAGCAATTGTTTGGTCACCATAGCTTAAACGAGCCCCCCTGAAATGGCCTTTTCTCTTGGCCTGAGTTTCTCTCTAACTAACTTTCCCTTGTCTCTCTCCCCAAATATTATTACTCAACATACAATTTTTAAACTCTTTATGTCATTGTTAACTATAACCTCACCCCTCATCCTCGCCTCCCTTGGGTGTGGTAGTGGATGCTATTTTGAAAGCATAGGCATTGCTCAATATGATTATTATTATATTATTCCTTTATATTTTCCAGTGCACACACATAGATTCCTGTGATATGAAGTGTGAGTAACTCAGTGCTGTCTGTCAATGTGTGCCCAGTGCTTTTGTGATTGGGGCCGAACACATTAAGGAATGGACTTAGCACCTTTCTCTCTCAGGAGTTTATATATACTGTATATGTGTGTTTGTGAGGAGTGTGTGTCCAGTGCAGAGCTTTGTCAAATAATAATCTCCCACTGTTAAAGCGACTCCTTGCAGTCTGCCCAGAAAAACACATCCCGCAGTGAAAGAAAGGCTTTCCTGCGCAACCATGTCCGATACACCCAGCTCTGGGTCACAGAGGTCTGAGTGACATCATCAGAACTGGACAGCTCAGTGCCAAGAGCTGAGCAAAACTTCTTTGCCGACTGACGCAGTTGAGAAAGTTAACTGTTGGATCATTCTGATCTAGTCAAACAGCTATGTATGATATGTTAATTAGCTACTTTATTCCAGTTCTCCTTCTTTTATGTTAATTATCAGTTTTATAATCTGGTATTAGGCCTTGTCCATCTTTTCAGTAATAATCAATTACTTAAAGGGATAGTTAAACCAAAAATGAAAAGTCTGTCATCATTTACTCACCCCATTTCATTTCAAATCTTTGTGGAACTCAAAAACTGATATTTTGAAAAATGTTTCAACTGTTTTTGCCCATATAATGAGTCAGTGGGGTAAATGATGACTTTTCATTTTGGGTAAACTATCCATTTAAAGTAACATAAAAAAAGACAAGAAGAAGAGAAGATGAGTCATTACTCCCCTTGGAAGAACTATTTGAAGCACATTATGGTAAACCATGGATACAGACTTGTGATACTCTCAGTGGCTGTTTAGATATTTTTCAGGGATCTTTTCTGAGTCATTGGACTAATGGATCTGATTCATTGTGCAAAATGCTTGAACTTTCTTTTCTATCTGCTGCAAGATAGAAAAAGTAAGACAGTGTTGTTGATGTGACAATAGTATCAAGTCATTATGTTTTTAAATGTTCCTAAACTGAGGTGTGCTCTATAATCTTCATTGTCATGTGCATCTATTGCTTTCCTTCATTGTCTCATCACAAAAGGAAAATTTCCTCCATAAACCTCAAGCTAAACTCTCTTCCTGTCCTATTTGCAAAACTTCGCTGTTTTCTGCCATTTCCCCCCTCTTCATAACCACAGCATTCCTTTTCTTTGGTAAAACATAACTTGATTCTCTTGTTTGCATATCAATAAATAGCTTCCATCTGCTTGGCTGCAAATACATCCCTCCACCATCATTTTCAGTGTATTACATTAGATTTTATGTGAATTCCTCATGTTTGTGTAAATCATTGGCTCCTGTTTGTCACTATAAACAGTTGCTGAATGAAGTAGCCTTTAAAATTGAATTGTGTCATTTCTGTGCCACTAATAATGATTGTTTTACAAGTAGGTTTCCTAAATGCTCAGGTAATTGCTCTGATAGCCCTGCAGAGTCTGTGTTCACACTTTTCAGAGGAACCAATTTACCAATCAATTACTTGCAGTTGTCTCTGCATAACATAATGTGGGATAAAAGTATTTAGTTAGGCATAGGTAAATATTTTAACATACACTACAGTTACTTAAAAAAATTTATTATAATTTTTTAAAGGATTAAATAAATGCTGTTCTTTTGAACTATCTATTAATCAGTGTATCCTGGGGGAAAACAGTTTACACAAATATTAAGCAGCAATGTTTTCGAATAAGATTTTTTTTTCTTGAGCACCAAATCAGCATATTAGAATAATTTCTGAAGGATCATGTGACATTGAAGACTGGAATATGGTAGCCATCACAGGAATAAATTACACTTTAAAGTATTGTTTTTAAATGTAGCCTTGGTGAGCATAAGAGACTTCTTTCAAAAACATTTCAAATTCTTTCTGACCCCAAACTTCAACCCAAGTCCTTTATAAATGGAAAAATGTACTTCAGACAGGAATAGTTATCATAATTTAAAGCATAACGCATCCTCATAATGAATTAATACACTTGTCATTTTGTCTGCTAGATGGTCTACAGAATATCCTTTCTTCTGTTCTGTTGCACTTGACTGCTTTTCCATCAGATTGAGCAAATGAACCCTGAGAGAGAGAGACTGACTAGAAAGTTGACCTTTCCATAATTTTTACTTTTTGTCTAGTCACGACTTAGTTCCTCCAAAGCCCACAATATGCTGTCCTCTAGTGTTTGAAGATCTTTGGTTCAAATGTTCTTTTAAGCTGAGGCCTGGCTGTGTGCAACATGTCCCGGGCTGAAACCCGAGTGTTTGTCTTTTCTCCCCTTATCTCCCATCCTGCTGTCTGTGTACTGCGGAGGCATTCATCACTGCAGGGCAGCAGTATTTACGAGCCTTCCCTCTCTTTATTAATCTCTCCCAGCTGCCCATGCCTCGGCGCTACACGGCTCGCTCACACTAAACACCTTCAGGGGCGACCAGCATCTCCAACATGTGGGCCGGAAACAGGCCTTTGAATCCAGCAAACCACAAATAAACCCCATTAAAGAAAGGAAAGGGTTGTGTTTGAATTTTTTTCTGCTGAAAGATAGATTTACATGGAGCATTTTTTTTAATTGTTGTGTTTACTGCGCTCGTTTCAGGGCTTTTATAGTGAAAGGCGACTCCATCTCTTGGATGAGGCTGGGATGGTAAAGCCTGCTAACTAGGCCCTAATGATCAGTCAAAGCAGTTGGATGACCGGTGGACTGAAATAACTGTTTTTTCATCTCTTTAAGCAGAGGTGTGTATAAGCTGCAGGCGCTTTGATGTGAATTAATCCTTTGTGGCTCTCTTTCAGCACTTAGTGCGAACGGGCAGAACACCGAATGTTTTACTGAAGTCTGGAGATTCTTCTCATTTCTCGCTCACTCTCTCCCTCCATGCACACAAGAACGCCCTCCCTCCAGTCTCCTGCTCTCATCGCATGGCAAGAGTCCCACACTCACAATCAGCTCATACTCTTTGCTTGTTTTACTGGGCTCCCCCCGCCGCCTCCTTCTTTCCTTTCCCTCTCTTCCTTCCTTTCCCAGAAATGACACTGTCAGATTTTGAAACATCTCTTTCTCCGTTGGCACTTGTTTTGCGTTTCCTCTGTGTCTATCTGTTTCTCTTTTGAGAGGACCACACAGAGGGATGACATGCATCAGGTTCGTCCGTACTGGGTGGCCTGAAAGCCTGGAAAACATGGGGTGACAGGATCGGTCTTCAATCAGCACGAGAAGTAATGCGTGTGGACGGTGCAAAACCAGTCTCTTGGAGACCCCAGGAGGAAAAACGAAAACCTGGATAATTGCTGTGCAAAGTAGCAGATATGCTTGATGTCTTTGGCAGTGCCCAAGGCTGAAGCTCCCCGAACACCCTGTCTGATGCACCTCAAATGCCTTAGCCAAGAAAGGAAAAGCAAAGAGACTTTATCCTCCACATTATGTGCTGAAAACCATTCTGAATTGTCAGACTTCGTGTTGATTCAGTCTTATCTCAGAGGACAGGGAGACTATTCTAATTCAAATGAAGCCGTCTTCATCCCCTGGTAGGCTAGTCGGTGCACTAGCTGTCACTTTATAAGCCTCAGTCCCTCCAGCATCCAAAACGTTTAAGTAGATAGTTGGTGCACTACGGCTACAGTAAGGACACACAACAAATGGAGGCTGAATGGATCAAGCTCAAAAAAGTAAAGTTTCATGGAAAGTATGGCATACTATTTTGCTTGGACTTGCTGTCCTTTGTGGAGCTGCCATTGAAAATACACCCAATTTCCTGGTTCTTTTGAATGTTTTGATTAACAGATGCGATTCTCATTCGTTCTGCAGTATCAGGCAGTATGAGTGATGCTTGGTTGATTATTCTGAGTATCGGTTTCACCTCATTGGCTTGATCAGAGTCTATTAGATCATACTAAATTATTTTTCTATTCCCTCAGTTGTGATCACTTCCTCATGAAGCCTGCTTCACCAGTGTTAAATCTTTACAAGATTTGTTATTTTTTTTTGAGTTAAAGAATTGGTTTCCTTTCAAGAATTGGGTTGGGATTTGAATTGCAGTGGCCACACCCTCTAGGAAGTTGAATCAGAATTTGAATTTGAATTACAGGAAGAGTAATTGAATGAATTAAAGGGGTCATACGATGCAATTTCAATTTTTCCTTTCTCTTTGGAGTGTTACAAGCTCTTGGTGCATAAAGATCTGTAAAGTTGCAAAGACTAAAGTCTCAAATCCAAAGAGATATTCTTTATAAAAGTTAAGAGTCAGCCACGCCTACCTAAAACGGCTTGTTCTAACACGCCCCCACATATCTACATCACTATGTGGGAAGATTTGCATAACGCCGCCCAAATGTTCACGCAAAGAAAAAAGGCGTAACTTTTATTCTCGCTGTAGTATTGTTGTTGCCATGTCGTGAAGGCGCTGTGTGATTCGTTGTGAAAAAGCGAAAGCGAAACTACTTTGTTTGGCCTTCCAAAAGAGGACGATATCCGCTTTGTCATGCCTGGAGCTGATTCGTGCTGGTTGCTGAGGAAATACTACAACTTTGCCCTGTGGATCGCCGGATCGACTTTCACCGTGGACGAAGCAGAGTCCAGCCCGGGGTTGTCACATGTGGTTGCCGCAAGCCTGCCCGCCGCGCCATTCTTAAGCCCACTGGCCGCCGCTCACTCTAGGCCACCGTGTGTTATGCTGTGTTTCGTTGTGAAAGCGAAACTACTTTGTTTGGCCTTCAAAAAATGGATACGACTAGAAATCAGTGGTCCAGAAATCCAGAACACTTCAACCCAAATATTCAGATGTGTGCAGCACATTTTATGGAGTACCGTTTCCTGATCCTGGGAGAGTAGACTACAATGCCGGCTGTTCTGACTCAAACACTGTAAGTACGTTTTTTTATATTTAAAGAGTTTTTATATTTTATATATTTAAAGC
>NW_015505189.1:83743-84533 GCF_001515645.1 Sinocyclocheilus grahami | reverse complement strand
AATTTATAATGGGTTTTCATGTTTTTGAATCATCGCTCTGGCCTGACAGGGCATCATCACAGTATGGTAAGGGGCGTAACATTTCCGTCACACGCTTGAGGTATTCAGCCAATCACAACGCACTGGATAGCTGGCCAATCGCAGCACACCTCGCTTTTTTAGAACGATGAGCTTTGTAAAAATTTACGCGTTTCTGAAAGGCGGTGCATAGAGGAGAAACAATAATGTACAGTATGTGGAAAATAATGTGTTTTTTTAACCTTAAACCGCATAAACACATTTCATTACACCAAATACACAAAATAATGTTCTTTTTAGCAGCATCATATGGCCCCTTTAAGAGAATCCATGTATTAAATATGAAGGAGCACAGAAACACAAACTTCAAGGCTTTAAATTTATTAAACTTTCAGACAAGGCTTTGTCAAGTCATCATTCACAAGTATTTTCTTTACAAACCTTCCTTTTCTATTTAAGGATTATATTGAATATATTGAAGTCGTGGCCTAATGGTTAGAGAGTTGGACTTGTAACCCAACGGTTGCGAGTTCGAGTCTCAGATCCGGCAGGAATTGTAGGTGGGGGGAGTGAATGTACAGCGCTTTCTTCCACCTTCAATACCACGACTGAGGTGCCCTTGAGCAAGGCACCGAACCCCCAAATGCTCCCCAGGCGCCGCAGCATAAATCGCTGCCCACTGCTCCGGGTGTGTGTGTGTGTGTGTGTGTGTGTGTGTGTGTGTGTGTGTGTGTGTGTGTGTGTGTGTGTGTGTGTGTGTGTGTGTGTGTGT
>NW_015505189.1:76754-80882 GCF_001515645.1 Sinocyclocheilus grahami | reverse complement strand
CAACAAAAAATGGCTGCCCACTGCTCCGGGTGTGTGTTCACGGTGTGTGTGTGTTCACGGTGTGTGTGTGTGTGTGTGCGCGCACTTAGGATGGGTTAAATGCAGAGCACTAATTCCTAGTATGGCTAACCATACTTGGCCATACTTGGCCACATGTATGACTTCACTTCACTATTGGATCTAAAACAACATTGAACCCCAGTAACTTTCATTGTATGGTCAATAAACACATTCTTCAAATCATCTTTTGTGTTCTAGAAGACTATGTCAAGAGCAAATGTGTTTCTCCGCTTAACTTGCACAAACTTCCTTGTTAATAAAACAACTGAATTACACTGACCCCTTCATGAGTTCTTATGCACCTGGTAAATAAATGCACAACAGGGCAAGTTCATTCCAATGAATGCACGTAAATGGCTCTGCACGCTCAAAGCTCTGTATGTTTATATTAAGGGGCTTCAGTTTTAGGAAGCATCAGGCCTCAGTGCTGGCAAACACAAGAGATCAGACTCTCAGTCAACAGTCTTTTCCATCAATGGATGAACAGCAAAGATGTTCTATCACTCACTGCTCTACATATCAATGTTTGTTTTCCTGCTCTATCTCTGCTCTTGGCCCCCTTCTTCAAATGAAAACCCCCTTTTGTAAACTTAGCTTTTGCCCTCATCCATTGTCATCACATTGTCAGAGATGGGAAATCATGGGTAATGTTATTTTGGGAATGAAAGAATGAAAAACGCTGTCAAATCCAATTTCCTTAGCTTTGTCATCCCGCAGATGTACATCGAGGCGAATGGTACAGACAGCACAGCTGTGACTCATAAGAGCTGAAAATATAAACTGTTTAGTAGTAGAATCCAGGATTGTGCCATAACATTCGTATGAAATCATTTCGGCTCAAATCCCAAGGACGATCTGCTGGAAGAAGGGAGGTTTTAATATCACAGTCTTGCTTGCTTAAGTGTGATGGATGTGCGTTTGGCTGTTGAGGCATGCACCAGGAGGTTTACATCCTGAGGTGTGTGGAACCTCTTCAAGCCTGAGCAAACCATCGCCAGGAGATATTGAGAAACCAAATGGAATTCAGTTCATTTTAGTTTAATGTTTGCAGGAATTTCGTGTTACAGAATCACAATTTCTGCCAAACTTTTTCCAGCTTCATCACAGGAAATCACCAAGCCACCTATCAGTGAGAAGATCTGAGGAAAGCTGCCAACAGTGAGCTCAGTCTCTCGGTTTGAACATGTAACTAGCAAGACATCAGTGCTCAAGATTATAGACAATAAGTCTGTTGATAAGCACAATTACAAGCCTTCATACAAGTGTCCAAGTATACAATTAAATAGTTGTTTTAAATGTCACCTTTGTTTTTCAGAGTAAGCAGGTAATCTGATTAATATATGTTAAAAGAAGCTGAACTACAATCGCATTATTTAGGTGTGATTTCATACTAGAATGTTTGAGACATTCATGTCGTGTCTATCAGTGTCTATCAGAAAGTGTATTACTGGTTTGGAGCAACAGGAGGATGAGTAAATATTGGCAGCATTTTAATTTTTACGTAAACTGTCCCCTTAATAGTTCTATTTCGCATTTTGCAGTTTACGAATGGATTTTACCAAGAGCAAGGTCTTGTCAGTTTTTAGTGATTTTTTCAGTGATTTATTATTCTTATTAAATTTACACATTTTCCTCTCTATTTTAACAAGAAGGCTGAATTCATGATGATCTTCTTTGTTTCAGGGTGTGGAAATGCTCAAAACAGCTACGGTTGCTATCGCGGGGGGACGGAAAGCACAATTAGTGGGCTCTCAGGCAGCTGTGTGAGTTTTCTGTGCTCCACTGGGAGATCCCTTGGCCTGCCGAGCTCCAAACAAACACCACGTTTTCATCCTTTGCAGGGTGAGTCATGGGGTTTGCTGGGATATGATCAGGAGGAGACGGGCAGGAAATGAGTTGATGCTTTCATGCCCCTGAATGCAAAATTACCAAAGTGCCTTCCCTGCCAGTGTAGGGTGTCTTCAAAGAGCACAGAACTGAAAACACCGATTATACCATCTATGACTCAAAATCAACATTTGTGTTCTCTTCTGATAATTCCTCCCTATTTTTCATCACACAGCTGTAATATTTAAAGAGCACAGGTGTAAAGAGCTTTGTTTAGGATTTCATGGAGCCCAGCAGTTGACAGCTGGACTGCCCCTGTTCCCCACCCTGATACTTATGCTCAATTATCACAACTTCATTTAATTGGCCCAATAAAACAATCCAGCTGCATAAACATGTAACAGAGGGTGTGAGATTTAGAACAGGGATTTCTCCCTCGCCATGGATATACGGCCGTCTGCCAACGCAAATGAATCATTTCACACTGCGACATGGTGGTTAAAAGGTGGCTGAAGTAGAGCGCAGCTCCGCGGCACCTTGCTGGGACAACGTGTTGCTTTCTTATGCATCCATCACAGTGAACGACCCTCTTCCCAAATGGCTGCCACATAGACTTTGTGCTGCCCCATTTGGGATGGGGGCTTAACGTGAAGGTGATATGGGGGAGGGTCTCTGAAAGCCGTGACTGAGTAATTGCATGAACTGGCCATTTCAATAGCTGTGAAGAAGAGCTGGCGAGCTCAACATTTTTGTGCTTTGCTTCAAAGCAAGCTCTGATTGTGGAGGCCTAGTTGAATGCACCTTAAGATAATCTAACAGTTATGATCCTTGCATAAGATTATTATATTAACCGTAAATAATAATGATGTTTTGAGTTGCTGCACAATCTGCTGTGATTTATACAAATACAACATGCTCATGTTCATACACGCAAGTGTCATGTCTCTTGAGAGGTGTAATTACAGAGTTTGGACATATTTTTTTATCGCTTTTCAGACTGATGAGCTTTGTAAAATCGACCAGAAAGACGGGGGATAGAGGAGAAACAATAATGTACAGTATGTAGAAAATAATGTGTTTTTTTAACCATAAACCGTATAAACACATTTCATTACACCAAATAATGTTCTTTTTAGAAACATCATATGAACCCTTTAATGAGCAATAGCGGCCTGAACGATACGTATTGTTTACGGAAGCCTATATAAAAGAAAATGCAAAGAAAGACTGGCCAGATTCTTATTCTTTGATAATAAAGTCTATCTTCTGGCATCAAAACCTCAAGACTTCGAGAGTGATTTCTCACATAAGCGGCAGAAGCAATTGTAATGCGTCAGTATGAAACACTCAGCATGTCTGAGTTTTAGGAGCTACTGTATTTCCTGGAATATAAGTCACCGGCAAATCCCAGGTCCTCCAGCCTCTCCACAAGACATATCAGAATATGAAGCGCAGGGCCGTGTGGGCCGACCTCAACTCCAAAGCCGTCACCAGTGACGAGCTGTTCTGCATTATAAACCCGGCCACGCGCGAGCGGAAGGACGGTGAGAGCCACTGCCGTGTCCAGAGCTTCCATCACAGCCGAATGAGAGACTCGACACGTTTGCTTTTCCCCGCAGGCCTGTTTCCTAATATCATGCGCGAGCTGGCCAACATCAGTCACGCCAGGCCCAAATAGATTGTCCTGGATGGCGATATCGATCCGGTGTGGATTGAGTCACTGAACACAGTAATGGATGATAACAAGGTAAAGCCGAGCCAAGACGGCCAGAACTCCCGCTCAATATGAGCTTTCGCACACAGCATTCAGATATCTTTATGAAAGAGAGCACAGGAACCAGCCTCACCTTTCTGCGACCTTTAGCTGAGATGATGCATGTGTGTGAGTGTGAGTGCGTGTGTGCGCGTGTGCGTGTGTGTGTGTGTGTGTGTGCATGTTTATGTGGTTTATGAGGACACAAATTTGTATAATAACATGGGTATGACATAGGTATTACAACGAGAAGGTGATTTATGAGGACATTTTCAGTGTTCCCGTAATTCAAAAGGCTTATAAATCATTCAGTTTTTTGTTCATGTTGTTTTTTTTGAAAATCTAAAAATGCAGAAAGTTTCCTGTGAGGGGTAGGTTTAGGGGTAGGGTTGGTGTAGGGCAATAGAAAATACGGTCTGTACAGTATAAAAACCATTACGCCTATGGAGAGTCCCCATAAACCATAAAAACAAACCTGTGTGTGTGTG
>NW_015505189.1:52755-75120 GCF_001515645.1 Sinocyclocheilus grahami | reverse complement strand
ACATTCTTCAAATCATCTTTTGTGTTCTAGAAGACTATGTCAAGAGCAAATGTGTTTCTCCGCTTAACTTGCACAAACTTCCTTGTTAATAAAACAACTGAATTACACTGACCCCTTCATGAGTTCTTATGCACCTGGTAAATAAATGCACAACAGGGCAAGTTCATTCCAATGAATGCACGTAAATGGCTCTGCACGCTCAAAGCTCTGTATGTTTATATTAAGGGGCTTCAGTTTTAGGAAGCATCAGGCCTCAGTGCTGGCAAACACAAGAGATCAGACTCTCAGTCAACAGTCTTTTCCATCAATGGATGAACAGCAAAGATGTTCTATCACTCACTGCTCTACATATCAATGTTTGTTTTCCTGCTCTATCTCTGCTCTTGGCCCCCTTCTTCAAATGAAAACCCCCTTTTGTAAACTTAGCTTTTGCCCTCATCCATTGTCATCACATTGTCAGAGATGGGAAATCATGGGTAATGTTATTTTGGGAATGAAAGAATGAAAAACGCTGTCAAATCCAATTTCCTTAGCTTTGTCATCCCGCAGATGTACATCGAGGCGAATGGTACAGACAGCACAGCTGTGACTCATAAGAGCTGAAAATATAAACTGTTTAGTAGTAGAATCCAGGATTGTGCCATAACATTCGTATGAAATCATTTCGGCTCAAATCCCAAGGACGATCTGCTGGAAGAAGGGAGGTTTTAATATCACAGTCTTGCTTGCTTAAGTGTGATGGATGTGCGTTTGGCTGTTGAGGCATGCACCAGGAGGTTTACATCCTGAGGTGTGTGGAACCTCTTCAAGCCTGAGCAAACCATCGCCAGGAGATATTGAGAAACCAAATGGAATTCAGTTCATTTTAGTTTAATGTTTGCAGGAATTTCGTGTTACAGAATCACAATTTCTGCCAAACTTTTTCCAGCTTCATCACAGGAAATCACCAAGCCACCTATCAGTGAGAAGATCTGAGGAAAGCTGCCAACAGTGAGCTCAGTCTCTCGGTTTGAACATGTAACTAGCAAGACATCAGTGCTCAAGATTATAGACAATAAGTCTGTTGATAAGCACAATTACAAGCCTTCATACAAGTGTCCAAGTATACAATTAAATAGTTGTTTTAAATGTCACCTTTGTTTTTCAGAGTAAGCAGGTAATCTGATTAATATATGTTAAAAGAAGCTGAACTACAATCGCATTATTTAGGTGTGATTTCATACTAGAATGTTTGAGACATTCATGTCGTGTCTATCAGTGTCTATCAGAAAGTGTATTACTGGTTTGGAGCAACAGGAGGATGAGTAAATATTGGCAGCATTTTAATTTTTACGTAAACTGTCCCCTTAATAGTTCTATTTCGCATTTTGCAGTTTACGAATGGATTTTACCAAGAGCAAGGTCTTGTCAGTTTTTAGTGATTTTTTCAGTGATTTATTATTCTTATTAAATTTACACATTTTCCTCTCTATTTTAACAAGAAGGCTGAATTCATGATGATCTTCTTTGTTTCAGGGTGTGGAAATGCTCAAAACAGCTACGGTTGCTATCACGGGGGGACGGAAAGCACAATTAGTGGGCTCTCAGGCAGCTGTGTGAGTTTTCTGTGCTCCACTGGGAGATCCCTTGGCCTGCCGAGCTCCAAACAAACACCACGTTTTCATCCTTTGCAGGGTGAGTCATGGGGTTTGCTGGGATATGATCAGGAGGAGACGGGCAGGAAATGAGTTGATGCTTTCATGCCCCTGAATGCAAAATTACCAAAGCGCCTTCCCTGCCAGTGTAGGGTGTCTTCAAAGAGCACAGAACTGAAAACACCGATTATACCATCTATGACTCAAAATCAACATTTGTGTTCTCTTCTGATAATTCCTCCCTATTGTTTTTCATCACACAGCTGTAATATTTAAAGAGCACAGGTGTAAAGAGCTTTGTTTAGGATTTCATGGAGCCCAGCAGTTGACAGCTGGACTGCCCCTGTTCCCCACCCTGATACTTATGCTCAATTATCACAACTTCATTTAATTGGCCCAATAAAACAATCCAGCTGCATAAACATGTAACAGAGGGTGTGAGATTTAGAACAGGGATTTCTCCCTCGCCATGGATATACGGCCGTCTGCCAACGCAAATGAATCATTTCACACTGCGACATGGTGGTTAAAAGGTGGCTGAAGTAGAGCGCAGCTCCGCGGCACCTTGCTGGGACAACGTGTTGCTTTCTTATGCATCCATCACAGTGAACGACCCTCTTCCCAAATGGCTGCCACATAGACTTTGTGCTGCCCCATTTGGGATGGGGGCTTAACGTGAAGGTGATATGGGGGAGGGTCTCTGAAAGCCGTGACTGAGTAATTGCATGAACTGGCCATTTCAATAGCTGTGAAGAAGAGCTGGCGAGCTCAACATTTTTGTGCTTTGCTTCAAAGCAAGCTCTGATTGTGGAGGCCTAGTTGAATGCACCTTAAGATAATCTAACAGTTATGATCCTTGCATAAGATTATTATATTAACCGTAAATAATAATGATGTTTTGAGTTGCTGCACAATCTGCTGTGATTTATACAAATACAACATGCTCATGTTCATACACGCAAGTGTCATGTCTCTTGAGAGGTGTAATTACAGAGTTTGGACATATTTTTTTAGTTCTGCTCAATGTCCATCCTCACTCAATGCTTTGACACATGTAGTGGCTCTTTCCTTCACCCCAATACACTGACCCACCAGTCATACAATCATAGCTGATTAGTTTTAAAACTACCCAGAAAGCTTGTTTCCAACTTGGCCAGACTGGAAACAATCCTTCATATTACAGACGTGATATTACAGACTAAACTTCTCTGTGTAGTAAGAGTATAAGAGCTGTATTTAAATGAAACGGGGTTATATGCTATCAAGAAACATTTCTTATGATCACAATTTTCATTATTCTTTAGTGAAATTTAAAAAAAACAGCATTTATTTGAAATAGACATCTTTTGTAACAAATATTTGTACTGTAACTTGATCTATTTAATGCCTTGCTAAATGATGGCATGGTAGTGAGTGTGTGTGTGTGTGTGTTTGTGTCTACCTGGTATTTCCTACATTATGGGGACCAAATGTCCCCACAAAGGTGGTAATACCAGTCAGTTTTTTGGTCCCCATGATGAAAACAGCTTAAATCATACAGAATGAATTTTTATTGGCTAAAAAAAACCTAAAATAGCAGAAGGTTTTGTGTGAGCGGTAGGTTTAGGGGATAAAAAAGTTTTTACAGTATAAAAACCATTACACCTGTAAGACGTCCCCATAATACATGGAAATCAAACGTGTATGTGTGTGTACATATGGTCCTTTAGGATACACATAACAGCACCTACCAGAAGTTATGGTCTGGCTGGACGGTTACACAAATCTAAGTCATGTTTTCTAACCAGACCTCCTAAATGTGATAATATTGTCCCTCAAGGTCCAGCCAGTCCTTTGGTCTTAAAGTGAGAATGTGACAAAGAAAGACATGAATGATATGTTTTACTTGACTGATGATCTGTTGTGTCTACCTGGTATTTCCTACATTATGGGGACCAAATGTCCCCACAAAGGTGGTAATACCAGTCAGTTTTTTGGTCCCCATGATGAAAACAGCTTAAATAATACAGAATGAATTTTTATTGGCTAAAAAAAACCTAAAATAGCAGAAGGTTTTGTGTGAGCGGTAGGTTTAGGGGATAAAAAAGTTTTTACAGTATAAAAACCATTACACCTGTAAGACGTCCCCATAATACATGGAAATCAAACGTGTATGTGTGTGTACATATGGTCCTTTAGGATACACATAACAGCACCTACCAGAAGTTATGGTCTGGCTGGACGGTTACACAAATCTAAGTCATGTTTTCTAACCAGACCTCCTAAATGTGATAATATTGTCCCTCAAGGTCCAGCCAGTCCTTTGGTCTTAAAGTGAGAATGTGACAAAGAAAGACATGAATGATATGTTTTACTTGACTGATGATCTGACACTGAGAAAGGACCTTTGGTATGGCAAGTTTATACAACACAGAGAGTTGGCCGAGCCCAATTCACTTTGAAATCATTTTCATCATTCAGTGGGAATTTTTTTTAATTTACAACCCCGGTGGTGATACAGGAATAGGTTCAAGCCCCTTTCCATCTGTGTCCAATTCCGGGCTAATGCTATCATCACCTGTTTCCATGTGCCTCAAGAGCATCTGGACAACATTAAAATATACACACACACACACAAGGTGCATTTTGTTGACTCGGTGTTTGTGCATGTATTGGCACATGCTTAAGCGTTTGGCTCACATTTGTAAATTAAGCTAAAACAACAAATTAAGATCAAAGAATTGAATTAAATTTTTGAGATACCAGACTCATTGGGAAGCTTTGAGCTTGTGTAGATTTATTGCTTTGTTAAAAAACAAAAACAAATTATAATTCATCTGGCCGTATCTCTAGTGATCACATATCAGACACTTATGATCTAGATTTAACAATGTTCCTAAAGTCTATGCGTTTCAAATTCCAAGAATTTTTCTCATAAAAATACAGTTTGTTTCGCAAGTAAGAAGCTGCTAATAATTCATGTAAAAAATACAAAAAAATAAGAACTAAATAAGGGTTGGCCTGTGAATCACTTATAATTAATACATCTGTTTCCTGATTTTAATTGCACAAGGGGCAGGTGCCCTTATTGACAGTATACTTTTTGCATTTGGGACCACAAAACAGCTGCATCACATTTTTAACAGTGGTACATGGACTGCCCAGAGATGGGAAGTGCTCTGTTAGGAAACTTTTTCTCCCCAAAACAGACTGGATTCTCTTTATCCATTTGTGTTCCTCCCATGCAGCAGCTGTGCAGCTGGTTCTAGCTGGGAACTGAACACAGTACGTCTGCAGTCAGGAGGGACCTCAGTCCAGGCCCTCCCATGTGCATGTAAGGAAGCTATAATGTCATGCAGTTGGGGCCGTATTATTGTTGCATTAGGCTTGAGGAGTGATGTCAGAGGAAAGAGGAAACTAGCTAACTCCCAACTAAGGGAGCAGAGGTCCGACTGAAGCTGGCTGAAGCCCAACATGCTTCAAGTGTTTTTCTTTTTCACTGGCTCTTCATTTTGTTTAGCTAATTAGTCATGCAACAACGGGAGTACAGGTTTAGAAATAGCAGATTCTGAAGTAGAAATCTGAAATAGCAATTTCTTGTAAATTGTACTTCAATAATCTTAATTTTTTTGTTGCAACTTAGAAAACCTTTTTTTTTTTTTACAGTGTACACTGGTATCTTGATAGACTGTGCACATTACTGAAATTTCTTCGGAAACTCTTATCGTGGTCTTTTTATCAGGAGAGAGGTCTCCATTAGGTCTCCAGGTAACTTAATTGATGTCTAGTAGACATGATTGAGAAATAGAAGAGCTCTCATATGGGATTTGTCTTTCCTGAGGTAATGAAACAAACAGCAAGGGATTTTGAAGCAGTCCAAACACACTACTATGTGATTCTAACTGATCTCTGAGATATGACTGAAGGGGAGAAAGTGTCTCCCTCTGGAGGAGGAGCTTGTAAAGCCTGCTGCAGTTCTCCAGTTCCCACCAGTTTAGCTTTCTCCGCTTATCTTGATGAAGACAAATGAACACATTCTAGCGTCTAATGTTGCAATCTCATTTTATAAATGTGACATGCATTAGTTTGATCAACTATTTGGCAAAGTGTAGAAAATCCATAGTTATTTAGAGAAGATTAATTGGATTGGAAACGCATGCCAGCGCCTATCTGAGAGCTAATACACAAATCTTTAATTCATCCCCTAGTTCAGTAGATGGGAAGGTTATATGGATCTATTTGACCATAAATCCTCTGAAAGAGCATAGGCTAATGATAGTGAATGATATTTATCAGACTCCATAAGTGCTTCATCTAATAAATGTATGTCTCTGAGGAAAGATATTGGAATTCCGATCATGATGGATGCCACCTTTGCCATTTAACCTTGGGCAGAGTCCAAGCTGGTGAAATTAGGATCCCAAACGAGAAGCGATCATTCTCACATTGTGAACAAAGAGAAATTTTGTAAGTGTGTGAGAAAGTTAGTTCATTTGAGTTTACTATGCACTACCAGAGTCATAAAAATTAAAATACACCCTTAAGAATCACACATAAAGTCTGTAATAATGCCATTTATTGATTTATCATGTTTTTCTAACTAAAAAGCAGCAATTTTACACTACTGTCATGTAGAAATATCGGTGTGAACTTGGTACACTGTAATCATATGAGACTCCAGAGAATTATAAATACTGCTAAACAGACTCCTAAGGAGGGAAGGGTCGATGACACCATTATGCAACAATGTCAAATAGATTAAACAATCCTTGTAAGGCCTTTCGCCCGCAACCAACAACACTTTCCTGTGTTGATTGGTTCACACTTGAAAACATGCAACACTGTTTTTGAGTTGAAACAAACCACTTTTGTTCTTCAATTGTTGTCACATACTAACTCATAAGGAAATGGTTCAGAATAATTTCCACGTGATCCACAGGAAGGCCAACTATCACTGTAGTGGTCTTTCTGTGGTCTAGTTCAAAGCTCTGTGCTGTCCTTTTCTGCTCTTCCAGATCCAGACCAGTGTTGTGTAAAGTAGCCACGTCTTTTCATCATGCATGTTGTTCTGACTAAAGATATCAGCAGATTGGCTGGGCTGCTGGGAAAATCCATTGTGACTGTTTCTTTGGGAATGCAACTTCTAAGGTAGTTGCACTACTGGGTGCTTCTTTTATCTGGCTCATATTGCTCATATCTAAAGAGCTCTTACCAAACAATCTCTGACTCGGTCTGTTCTCACCCTGTTTGACATAAATCTGAATACTCAGAGTCATATGAAAAATGCAACAACTGAAGCAAAAATGCATCTTGCAAAGGATCTCTGTACAGGGATCCCCCCCCCCCCCCCCTTTTACTAATGATTTTTTTCATCAGTCATAACTTTCCAGTCATCAATCTGTAACAAGACAACTAGAAAATCACCTTCAAGAGAAGACATTTTAATGAAGAAATTACTCTATACCTTAACTTCTATATTCATAGTACATAATACTTTAAACCTAACAATAAATGGGCATCAATGGAGAATCATTTGTCGAAAATACACACCAAAGATTTTTTTCTTCTTTTTCTTTTTCTTTTCTTTTTGAGGTAAATCATTTTTGTTTACATTGGTCAAGACATCGACAAAGTTATACAAAGTAAAACAATCAAACAATGAAATGAAAAATAAAAATACAAAGCAATTACACACATTTTAGAATTAATACTCATTCAAAGAAAACATCTTTTTTTCTGAGATAGAGAGCTTCAGTGGTCTTAGTAAAAACGAATATGCCTACTAGATTTCTACCCAGTGGAAAGGCAAGTTAATTATGAGGTTTGAGAATGGCACCCCTCAGACCTCCTTTAGCCATGTGGTGTGTAAAAACACTTGCTGTGGGAGATCATCAGAGAGAGTGGTCGTAGTCTGTTAGTGTCTGCACATTGCTGGTGCAGTGGTCAAAAGCGTAGCCCTCTTTCACCAGGACTCCGAGTGCTTTAGTATGGTTAGTGGAGCCGGTGAAAGGAGGTCACAGCTGGAATGGGTGTAGGCGGTTAATTGTGGCCGTGGATGTGGAGCTGCTAGTGGACGCGGGATGGAGATGAAGGGCAGCCATATATGAGGATGCAGGAGAAGAGGTGCTCCAATGCAGAAATGATGGGTGGTTACTGTGTGTGGTGTTCTACCACTATAGACAACCAAAGGATAATGGCTAGTGGTTAACCTCAGAGGAAAACTTCCCGCTGTTAGGAACGTACATATTTGTGCTTTAGGATTTCTTCCCTGACATCTTCATTGTAATGGTTTTCACCTCTGTATACTCTTTCAGTCCGATCTCACCCCTGGAAAATGGAGAACAATGATGTTAATGGAAACACAAATGTATGGAATATGCGATTGTGATGTTATATCATTTTAAAATGCACTTACAGTTCACGACCATTGCCGGACATTTTGAATCCTCCAAAAGGACACTGGCAGCTCAGGGCATTATAACAGTTGATCCTGCACAACAAAAAAATACATCTCACAATCTTAGCGATTTCATAATTTCATGAATTTTTCTATGTGGAAAAGTGCAGTCACGGGATTTCAGTTCATTCGCCTCACACAAAATTACAGATCATGTGGATTCCTTTTTAAATCACTGGATTTAAATAAATGTGACTACACTGTAAAAAAGTTTTTTCTTGCTCAGCATTTTTGTCTTACAGTACAAATATCTGAACATTCTTAAATTATCCCCTTAGCATTCCTGTAAAATTAGCCTAAAACGCCTAAAAAAAGGCATACCCAAAGTAAATTGCATGCTGTTCTTGAACCATTTGGAGTAAACGCATGGTTTTGGTCTCTTTTGAAAGGTGATACTCTGAGGTTTGTTTCTAAACAGAAGAAACCTCAGAATCACTGTAAGTCTTACTGGTATTGAGTAATAGAACTTTGAACACACTGAAAAAGGAAAAAAACATTCCGCCTACATTCTTTTTTTTTTTGGTAAACAGATTTCTGCAGATGAATATAGCTGGGAGCTATTAGCTGGACAACACAATGGTTAAAAATGGTTTGCATCATTCGAATCACAAGAATCTCAGCTTTCCAAAGATATGTGATATGTTTAGCTTTTTGTTTTTGTTTGAGTTGTTGTGTGTCACAAACACTTTACTAGAAAATGTACTATTAAGTCTTGTTGCTACCAATGGGGTAAGAAAAATAAATTAAAACAGAAAACAAGCATGAAGTCATTTAATTTGGAAAAATCTTTTAGAAAACAAGACTGTATGTCTTATGCCATTTTGCTTCTCAAGTAAATGTATCTTTATTTAAGAATGTTTGGATATTTCAATGAAATACAAGACAAAAAATACTTGTTTAGAAAATTAATTTTTGCAGTGCGCACATTAAGGTGTGCATATAACTCAATGATATTAGGGCCAGAAACAAAACAAGTGGATGGCATTTGTGTTTTATTTTGTGTGAGGATCTGTTGATGTGATATAACTCTTACCAGACAGTGCCGGCCTGCAGAGCTGCAGAGACAGTCATGGCCTTGTTGAGGTCTGTGGTGAAGACCGCTGCTGCCAGACCATACTCTGTGTTGTTGGCTCTCTCAATCACTTCTTCAATAGTTTTAAACTTCATGATCTGCTGAACTGGCCCAAATATCTAAAACAAAGTTGTTGCTTTTTTATTATAATACTTTTAAAACATTTGAAATTAGATTCATTATTCAGAGATCAAGAAAGCTTACCTCCTCCTTGGCAATGCGCATGTGGTCCTGTACATCAGAAAATACTGTGGGCTCCACAAAGAAGCCTTTAGAAAGGGGAGCTTTGCCGCCACACTCCAGTTTAGCTCCTTCAGTGATGCCGCTCTGAATCAGCTCCAGTACACGTCTCTGCTGCTCTACACTCACCTGTCACAGTCAACACAGAGATGATCAACTACTGAATCCTGTGTCTTTATTTACTCTGACAACTGGAACAGGCATAGATATTTAAAAAAAAAAAATTGGGTAGATTATGCAGATAATGTCTTGTTTGATTATTAATGTTTCATTGTACAGATTTTTGTTTAAATTCTGATGGCACACACATTTTATTTAATAATATGACATTATGATATTTTGAGATAATGTTGTAAGATATTATTGTAAAAATATTCCTTTAGATATATGACCCTGGACTACAAAACCAGTAATAAGGATCAAGCTGAATAAATAAGCTTTCCATTGATGTATGGTTTGTTAGGATAGGACAATATTTGGCCGAGATACAACTATTTGAAAATCTGGAATCTGAGAGTGCAAAAAAAAAAAATCTAAATACGAGAAAATCGCCTTTAAAGTTGTCCAAATGAAGTCCTTAGCAATGCATATTGCTAATCAAAAATTAAGTTTGGATATATTTACAGTAGGACATTTACAAAATATCTTCATGGAACATGTTCTTTACTTAATATCCTACTGATCTTTGGCATAAAAGAAAAATCAATAATTTTGACCCATACAAATATACCCCAGCGAATTAAGACTGGTTTTGTGGTCCGGAGTCACATATATATTATACACTACCATGCAAAAGTTTGGAGTTGTTAAGATTTTAAATGTTTAATGTTAATGAAAGCAGTCTCTTATGCTCTAAGGCTGCATTTATTTGATTACAAAATATAGTAAAAACAGTAATACTGTGAAATATTATTACAATTTAAAATGTTTTCTATTTTAATATGATTACAACTTGAATGTATTCATGCACGGGCAAAGCTGAATTGTCAGCAGTCATTACTTCAGTCATCATTGTCACATGATCCTTCAGAAATCGTTCTAATATGCTGATGTGCTGCTCAAGAAACATTTCTTATTATTATCTTGTTGTTGCTTAATATTTTTGTGGAAACAGTAATGCATTTTTTCCCCAGGATTTTGTGATGAATAAAAAGGAACGGCATTTATTGGAAAGAGAAATCTTTTGTAACATTATAAATGTCTTTACTGTCTCTTTTAATCAATTAAAAGTACATATAAAAGTACATTTAAGCTTTTGATTACTTTTTGTTTTGTTTTAAAAAAAATCTTACTGAACCCAAACTTCTGAACAGTAGTACATATTAATTATTTATGATATTTAAGCAATTAACTGGCTCTTACCTGAGGTCCCTGCTCAGCGGTTGGGTCAAAGGGATTTCCCACTGTCCTTCTTCGCGCTCTCTCAACACTCCTTCGCACAAACTCATCATAAATGGGCTCCTCCACGAAGATACGGGAACCAGCAGTGCAGCATTGACCATTATTGAAGAAAACACCCTGATGGGCCTGTTCGACTGCCAGCTCAACTGAGAAAGAGAGAGAAAACACATTATTAAACATCTGCCAGCAATGCACTATTGTTTAAATAAAATAAATAACAGCCCAAACAACAGGTGATAAATGAGGAATGTATCCCCTACATGCCAGTAAGTCATTTATTAATAGACTTGGAGTCATACATTTCTAGTTAGGCAGCTGTAACAAATTTCTCTCCTGTTCTTCTGGGGTGTCTGCTGTTTATGCATGCATACACGAGTATGTGCATCTGTGTGAGATAATGGACACCTGGGAAAAGGGTGGCAGGCTGTGGCATTTGAAGGGTTAATGGGAGCCGGCAGATTTACGGCTGTGGTGTGATGCGTCCGGGCAGGGTCCATTCGGCTGATTTACGGGGGGGCCATGCTCACGGCTGCTGAAAACATTTAAAAGCTCTGACTTCTGCCTTGGTTTGCTGGGCTACTTCGAGACAATAAGGATCAAGGGTTTAGGAAGTGAGAAAAGCTAATATGAATATGGGCCTCTCGGAAACACAAGACACTCAGTTTTTTGCCCAGACGCAGCTCTAAAAGATCCCTGAAGGTCTTTGATGTCAAGTGACACAGAGAGAGTCTCTGGAGTAGCACTTGTGCACAAACTGTTGCAGCGGGACAACAGGAGGGCAGCCGTAAAGCAGCGTCTGAATACTTACAATCAGCATCTGCAAAAATGATGTTGGGACTCTTTCCCCCAAGCTCTAGCGTGACTCTCTTCAGATTGCTCTTTCCTGCTGCTTCTTGGATCAGCTTGCCTACCTGTGGAGAGAGAGAAGAGCCACTTTAATCAGCAGGACTTCACAGAGGAGCCTTACTAAATCTCAACATCAGTGGGATGCTGTCATTAATAAATCCTGCTGCATGAGAAGTCCCTCTTCAGCAAGGCAACCAGCACCATTATCAGGCCCATGAGTTTCGGCTCACATATCTTAAATATCTGTGCATACGGTGGCGGCCAGAGAGAATGGAATGTCCAACACACAACAGTATCTGTCGGTTAATCGAGAACAGGAAGAACTGACCGCAGGTTTGTGTAGGATGCTCAACACTGTTTGGAGCCACAAAATAACAGTGAAATAAGATCCTTGAAATGCATTTATTGGCTTTGTTAGTGCACAAATGAAAGCATATGTAGTGATTATTGGTCTGGTTTTGGTTTCTCTGAGCTTAAGGAGCATGTTTCTTTTTTTAACAGGAGTCTACTGTTTCATAATTTCATGTCCTTTGCTGCTCTTCCCTGAATCTGTTCTCTTCCAACTGTATTTCACACTTCTTTTCACCTAAAGTTTCACATTAGCGGTGGACTGGCTCTCATCTTACAGGCTGTTCAGGCCTGTGTAAGCACTGCAGACATCGCACAGCTGCTGTCCGGGGTTTTGCTTCACATCACAGAGAACATTATGCTCACGTCAAACTATTCTTTTCTAACTGCACGTGTGTGTGTGTGTGTGAGAAAGACCGTCTCACTCTTCACAGCCAGCTCAGTGCTTTAGAGGCTGGCGAGCAGCACTCCTAACCATAAACAAACATTTGTACATTTTTCCTTTCCGCAAAACATACTTACTGACAGTGAATCTGTTTTCCATCAGATAGCGGAAAGAGAAAGGGAGAGGGGAGAAGACGAAGGGAAAACAATCCTCCTCAGTTCCCTCTGACACTCTCGCTCAGTGGAAAAATGGAAGCTGGGCTCTTTGCACGAATGTAAATGCCTACCTCTCACAGATACTATACCTATGAGTGCTGGTCTCAGTTTTGGAGGCTACTTTAGTTTTTCAAGCTACAAGATCATCATAATTTGAAGTAGTTACGCAGTAGTAAAGCTATTCTTTTGAAAAAGTGGTCAGCTACACTATAAGCTACCAACATAAACTTAAAGTGGCAGTGCCTTTTTAAATATACACAACTGCTGCTCAATAGTTTGGGGTCGGTAAGATTTTTGGTTTTTGAATGAAGAGTATTATAAGCAGGGGCGGACTTACCCATTAGGCAAAGGTAGGCGACCGCCTTGGGCCCCCAAAAGCCAAGGGCCCCCTAAAATGCTTTTCATATAGGAGATGCGCATTAAGCGCTGACACGCGAACAGTTGCTAATTACGTGTTTAGAGTCAGTGGCACCTGCAGGTGTACGGCTGTACGCACTGTGCGTACCATGAGCGCTCAGACTGACCTCAGATTTGCCCCGCAAATATTTCAGCAGTTATTATAGGCCTGTGTGTCCCATATGTCGAGTGAACCAGCCATGCCATTAATTATGAATTTTTCAGTCTTTTGCATGCCAAAGTAAATTTCTGCATAGCAATATTAGGCTACACCAAATAGAAGCAGAAAATCGTGCTATAGGCCGATGCACTTTCATGAGATCGGGTTAGCCTACAACAATTAATTTGTTGGCTATTTTACAAATGGGAATACAACGAATTCATGACAATGTTTACATTCAAGCTACCCGTAAAATGTATAGTGAAAAGTACTTTAAAAGCGTCTGGAATGCAATAAAGTAATTTTAAAGCTGTTTTTAAAGCATTTGCTGCATGGATAAAAAAAAATAGGCTAATAAATAATTCACATATCATGCGCTGTTAAACGCTTGGATATGCGTCTAACAGCGCACATTTATCTAAGTTAAACATTTAAACTAACATTGTGATATGCTTGAACTGTTTTATATATAGATTTTATTTTATGCACGTCCTGATGATTTGAGAAGGCTAAATTGATCAAACATATAGGCTATGATCAATTCACTGTCTGCCGCTGGCCGTTACTTAAAAACAAAAAAAAAAGTACATTTAACAAACAAAAAATGCTCCAAACGTTTTTCTAAATTTACTTTATAAAAAAACGAAACTAAATATAATCACTTTTTCATTACATACAAAACTGAACTATTTTAATAGCTGAAACAGTAGTATAAGCCCCTTTATAGGGGAAGTCGTGGCCTAATGGTTAGAGAGTCGGACTCGTAACCCAAGGTTGAGGATTCAAGTCTTGTACCGGCAGGGATTGTAGGTGGGGGGAGTGAATGTACAGCGCTCTCTCCCACCTTCAATATATGGATGGGATAAATCCAGAGCACTAATTCCGAGTATGGGTCACCATACTTGGCCACATGTCACGTCACTCACTCATTATAAGCTTTTTTTGGGAAAAGGGAAAAAAAGACGGGCTAGGGCCTACACTCTAAAAAATGCTGTGTTGTTTCAACCCAATGTTGGGTCAAATATGGACTAACCCAACTGTTGGGTTAAAAAGCTAATTTAAAAATGTAACCAAAATTTAACCCAACAGTTGGGTTAGTCCATATTTGACCCAACATTGGGTTGAAACAACCCAGCATTTTTTAGAGTGTATATTTGAGGCCCGTGCAGGGCTCTAATCCACTTCATCCAGTGCTGTTTTGTTCTCATCTGTGAGCATGCTCTTGATATATGTGTTTTACCATTTTAGAACAATCGTTCTGCTCTCACTGATCATTGGGATCATTAGGTGTGCAAATGTAGGCTATAATGGCCTTTTCTTTATTTTTTCAGTTTTATTTAAATTTGTAGTTAAAATAACTAAAAATAAATGTATTTTAAAGTTTAGAATTAGACAGCCTTTGCACACAGGCTTACGCTGGTAACTCATCAGTGGACTTCTTTCATCGGTATAGGCTATATTTTTTCACACTTTTCTCATTCTTTTCTCATTTCTGACGTTCCAAAAGCGCCTCATACTAGCAGAGAATGAATGTTCATTTTCAATAATCCAGTCTGTAGTTTTTGTTCAGATCAATGCAAAAATTCACCCACATAACCCTGTTTTAAATTAATATAATAATTTATACTTCTGACTCACCCCTGGTTTAAACGCTCAGTTGTGAGGTTTATCATTTTATAATTTCTTTTGTTTTTGTGAAATCCTGTAAATCAGTTGATATTTCGTGGTTTACAACATGAAAGAAAGCCATTATAACATGTACATGAAAAATGTAGAAACATTGGACACAACTCTGGGGCACCATTGTGCAGCAGCAAGCATCACAACAAAAAAGGAACCTCAAGGTTGATCTAGGAAAATGTGTGCAAATGTATAGGGCCCCATTCCTATATTTTGCCTGAGGCCCCCAATTCACTAAATCCGCCCCTGATTATAAGTATTATAGTGTCACCAAGACTGCATTTATTTGATAAAAAATACTGTAAAAATAGTAATATTATTACCATTTAAAATAACTTTTCTATTTCAGTACACATTAAAATGCTATTTATTTTTATAATTTTCAGCAGCCATTACTTCAGTCTTCAGCGTCACATGATCTTTCAGAAATGATGCTAATATGCTAATATTACCACAGTTTAAAACTGTTGTGCTGCTTGATACTTTTGTGGAAACTGATTTATAGGGAGATAAAAAACAGCATTTATTTGAAATACAAATCTCTTATAACAGTCTTTGGATGTCACTTTTGATCAATTACATGCATCATTGAAAGTAAAATCCTGACTATGTAGTGTAGAACTATCCAATGATAGCCTGTAATTCATAATTAACACTTGTTCTGTTTTTGAATGAATAAATGAATAATATCTTAACTTGAACTGATACATTTACACTAAATACATATATAGTATTCACTAATATAAAAAAAGGTTATAAAAAGTGTGTGTGGGGGGGGGGACAAAAATTGCCATGTAGGGACACAAATCAGTTAATTTACAAGAATTGTCAAAATTAACCAATTAATTCTAATGAACTAATTTTGTTTAGTGCTAATTCATTGGAAAAAAGCTTCTTAAAAACAGCTGAGCTGTTGTCACAAAATGTTAAGTTACTAGTGCCACAATGTTTAGTTACACCTGGTTTGTCTGCAGTCATGACCTTAATTTGTGTATACTACAATATATATTGTTGTTATTATTAAAATTTATAATAAATAATAATAAAAATAATAATAAATGTGTAACATTTTTTAAACCACTTAAAAAATTTATACAAGATGAAAAAGAAATCACTGCACACTTGTCACAAAGGAGCTATACTCCACAAATAGCAGCAATGGGCAGGTCATACACCACGCACCAGAATGCCTCACTACCCCCCGGCCTAGTCCTCCCTTATACGCACGGCTGAAGTGACTCAGAGTCTGTGTATGTACACACACGCACAGCATGAGAGATCTGGGCTGCCTAATCAAGTCCAGATTAGAGCTCAGCAACACCCACAGCAGCGGTGCTGACAGGAGGAGAAGAGCAAAACCGCTGCCAGTGAAGAGGAAGGGCGAGAGGGTGGGGTGTATAGTGATGAGTTTCCTGTGAAAGTCAGTCAGTGGAAGTGTGGGTGAAGACGGGTGGGTTGGGACCATTTTCAGCGTGACGCTATGATCATCTGAGGATTTGTGTGGCCTGTTGATGTTTCTTTCTCAGTCACTGCATTCTTGTTTTATCAATGACATTTTTTAAAGGAAAGAAATAGTCATCGCAGTCATCAAAATAGCCAAGAACTGGGAAATTACTTAACTGTCATTTCCCACAAAAAGAAACATCTGTTGCATTTCAACAAGTGCTTTTCAAGGACACAAGCTTAGTTTGTTTTCTGTTGAAACAACACTTCTGTTTGTGTGAGAAGTCTTATGTCCACATACAGACCCACACACACACACATGATTCTGTTTCTTTAACAATAAAGATAAACACGAAGTACATTTACACTACCGTTCAAAAGTTTGAGGTTAGTAAGAGTTTGTAATATTTTTGAAAGTATTCTTTTATGCACACCCAGGCTGTATTTATTTGATCAAAAACACAGTGAAACAATATTGTGAAATATTACAATTTACCATAATTGTTTTCTATATTAATATATTTTTAAATGCAATGTATTCCTGTGACGGCAAAGCTGAATTTTCAGCAGCCATTACCTCTATATCTTTAATGTCACATGATCCTTCAGAATTTATGCTTATTTATTGCTCAAGAAACTAAATTATTCGTTTCTTGTTATTATTACTATTATTATTATCATCAATGTTGAAAACAGTTGTGCTTCTTAAAATATTTGTGGAAACGCTGATGAATAGAAAGTTCAGTATTTATTTAATATTTTAAGCAATTATTTGAAATATAATTTTTTGGTCACATTGTAAATATCTTTACTGTCATTTTGAGCAGTTTATGTATTCTTGCTAAATAATTAATTTCTTTAAAATAATTTACTGACCCCAAACTTTCGAACGGCAGTGTACATGCACTTTAAAAGTTCAGTAAATAACTGAAATCATTACAGTTTGGTTTTTGCAAAGCCAGACTGACAGACCCAGATAACGTGGTTGTATGCATCATGTGCTTTTTTCAGAAGACAGGTAATTTGTGTATTTAATCCTTCATATATTCATGTATTCTTAGACAGGCAGATGTAGACTGTTGCTCCACTACGTAAAACTGCTGTAACTCGATTATAACTAGGCATGTAAACTCACTTTTCCGGTGAAGCTAATGGCATCATAAGCTTTAGCTCTGTCTATTCTAAATCACAAAATTCACCTCAATTAATAACAAAACATGCTGCATGTGTAAGAACAGATCAAAACATACACTGAAATATTTCGATTTATGAAAGGCTGTAATTGAATAAAGGGCTTAAGGGTTCTTACCAGCGAGGCAAGTGTAGCTAGAAATAATCACTGTTTAAAATACGCTGTCACAGCAGAGTTATGTCACCGTCAGTGAGGCCTGTTTTCAAGCGCTAAGTTCTCTGTGCCTAACATGGTGCCTATTTTCAGTCCCTGGCTTTCTATTAAATTTATACAGTTGGCTTCAAAGAGTAATTTTTCCTCCGGGGCCACAATGTAGCTGTCTAATGTCTGATGCATGGAGCTCAATAGAAAGGGTAGTCATTATACAGTATGTACAGGACACTTATAAAGTGTAAATGAACTCAGGTGTCCAACCAGACTGGCACGACATTAACAGTACATGAAGACCACCTGTGGATTAACATTTCATTCCCACTTCCACCTAAAACCTGTTTATTAGAAACAATTTTGGAAAGCCAGGTGGTCCGTTAAGCATTCCTGGGTGTGAGAGTGTGTGTAGTATGAGACAGCAGACAGACCCCCCTATAAACACAACTTCCTCAGGCTTCTCATTATAATCACCCACAGTAATGGGGTACAAATTCACTAACCCTTCACTGTCAGAAATAAATTGCAAAAATTGTACCTATAGGGGTACAGTAGCTTGTCACAAGGGGCAGTACTCTTAAAATGACAAAAGTAGTAATATGCACCCTAAAGGCCCCAATATGCATCAAGTGGAATTGAAGAACTAACTGGTGTGATGTAATATAAAACAAAATCAGGCCAAAATGGAGTTCGTTTTAGGAGTTTGAAACAGCTTGCCAAAGCTCTGGCTGTTTTGACGTGAAAATCTCCAGTGCATTTCTTCTGTTGAGTCCGCTGAGGTCAGACAAGAGTAAAGCGAAGAATGAAAAAGATTTAAGTCATGAGTATATTGGGGCCTTTAAAGTACTACTATGAACCCTTTAGGCAAAAATAAGGTACAACGTTGTCCCTAAGGGTACTTTCCCAGTGACAAGCAGTTGTACCCTTAAAGGTACAATTTTTGCACATCCCAGTGGTTCCAAATGACTCTTACAAGTCCGCACTTTGCAACATGGATTAAAATGCCTAAATAGTCAAACGTCTTGTGGACTTCACTGATGCCTGAATGAAGACCAAGACTGCGAGTCCACATCAAGAGCGTCATTCGGGACAAGGCCTATGACAAACCGGCGGAAAGGAGGATGAGGGGAGAGGGTGTGATTCTTCCATTCTGCTGAAAGGAAAATTACCTCAGTCGATCCTGTGAACGCCACTTTGTCTATGCCCATGTGTGAAGCGATCGCGGCTCCCGCGGTTGGCCCGTAGCCTGGCAAAATATTGACGACTCCCGGTGGAAACCCAGCCTGTGAAAACAGTATGAGAGGAAAAAGCTTTAGATGAGAACTGAGCCAAGAACACCACAGGCCGTGGAGGGGGAATCCAGACCCACCCCGACCTCCCTACAGGCCCTGTGGATGAGAGGATGGACAGAACATCAAAAGGAAGAGAAGAAAATGGGCCTCTTAATCCAAGAGAGGCAACAAAGGTCTGGGTGCAGTGGGGAACAAATGATGAAATATCACTCATTTGCATGAATGTGTGTTGATGTTGCTTTTGTATCACTTTGTATCATTTTACTGCTGTATTATGAATATGATGCGGTCAGAATGGATAATATTGTATCCCTTCATTCACAACAATGTTGTAAAATCATTGTGCTGTACCTCTCTGATCAGAGCACCGATGTAGAGGCAGGTGAGAGGGGTCTGCTCAGCAGGTTTCAGGACAACAGTGTTCCCGCAGCTCAGCGCTGGCCCCAATTTCCATGCTGTCATCACCAGGGGGAAGTTCCACTGTACAGACATAGGTCAGGAACTTACTGTGGGAGCTCATTCAGACAACCTCATATCTTTGTTTCTTGAGAGCATAACTCCTTCACTAACGATTTCAGACTCCTGCACATTCATTTGGAAACCGAACGAGTCACACAATCTTCTGTAACATTAAGGCTCAGTAACTTTGTGCCTGTCATTCTCCTACAATGCTCAAAGATCTGCTAGATGGACCAGATTTTAGTGGAATATTTGGTGTGTCTTGCTGGAAACAAGTAATTTCTCATATCATGAGGTCTAGAGTGGTAAGCACGGTCTTCATTGTCACAATCTTTTTTTTTTTTTTTGCTTCCTTGTTTCTAATTCTTTCTTTCAAGTATACCTCCCACTCACCCCTGCTTCATTATTTCTCAGTTCCTTTTTCTGCCTCACTGGCACAGGCCATAACCTCCTCCTGCCAGTCTGTTTGTAGCCAACCATACAGAGACTAATAAGAACCTCAAACACTTCCAGTAACCTGTGTAATATATTTTAAAGCTACAGTGTTATGGAAATAGCTGAAGATGTTTTCTGCAGTATTGTGATGTACATCTGAGTGAAATGAATTAGGGTGAGAACTTGGTTCAGTCTATCGCTTGCTGACTGGACGGATGCAGATCTGAATGCAAGCTTGCAGAATTTTATAAAAAGGGGAAGGGTTAAAGCAGAATAAATGATTGGAGGATTCCATCAGATGTCACCAAAAAGAAGACTGTTGTTTCACTGGAAGATTGAGTTATGACATTTTGACTAAAAATTACAGGGCCAAAAATAATATGCATGGATGGATCATTCACAACAAGATCAATAACATGAATTTAAAAGACAGAATTTCAATTTCATGCCGACTTTAAGGAAAAGAGGGCTTCCCCCAAAACTAAAACCTCAACAAGCCTGTCATCTTCACTAAGGTGTTCAAATACCTCTCCATTAAGGACTGTGGAGATGGCATAGAAATTTTAAGCAAAGTATATTAAGGAAAATTAGGGCCAAAACACTCACAGGAACGATCTGTCCACAAACTCCAATGGGCTCATGTCTGGTAAGAGTGAAATATTCTCCATCTGTGTGACAGAAAAACAAAAGAAACCAGAGTATGGTGTCAAATACCCTTTATACTTGTGCTTAGAAAATAAACACAGTCTATTCAAATGAAATAAAAGGTGAAAATAAATGACATAATACAGAAAAGATCACATTAGCTGACATTTTTACTAACAAGACTTTTCAGTCGAAAGAGCTTAGATAATACCACTGTCTACAAAAGACCAAGCAACATGGAAAAAAGTGTGATCACTCCATCCCTCGCTGTGGAAACATGCAGTTGGCCTAAAGCATCTGGACGAGAGGCATGCCAGTGATTCATCTCACTTGGTGGCCAGGTAAGAGAAGGCCAAAAACACACATTCTGTTTGTTTGTGCTGTAATTCTATTATGGGTGAGATTGGAAATGAAATAAAGCGAATCACAGTGAGTTCTCATTATGCAAGTTTGGTTTCGCAACACAACAAAGGCCCAGTGCTGAGCTCCAGCGCTGGGAGGGGGATTTACAGTTCTTTTCCCCTCCATTCTTCATTTTTATTTCTCCTGCTGTGAAAATCGTATAATAACAGCATGCAGCAGCATGGGTGCTTGTTTGTGTAAGATGAGAGAGTGAATATGAGGGAGACATTATCAAATACAAGAGTGACTGGAGTGTGTGAGTTATATGAAGGACCGTATAGGACAGTATAGAGTAAATATTAGAGCATGAGCCAATCAGAGAGAAATGGTGACAGACAGCGCTGGAATGCACAATAATTACATGGACGCCCGACGGTGGACACCTCTCTCGATTCCCTCTATCCCATGTGGCCCATGTGACAGGGGGGCCCTGAAGGGCGGCTCCACAATCTCCCCCATACACACATACTTGCACACTAATGGCTGCACTGTGACATCAGAGCTGCAAGTCTACTGATGTCCCATAGTCTCCAGGCTCCCTGCCGCGTTCCTTTCAAACAACTAAATTAGCCAGAACAGACCCCCAGTGCCCCCCCGTGCCCCGTAGTGCCCCCCGGCCCTGTAGCTGTCACTGTGCTCCACTGATGGCAGCACTCCACAGGAGGGCGGCCATTAGCACTCAGATTTATAACTGTTACGAGACCTCGTCTGTTTACCCTCAGTGCACCTTCATAACCCCACAACATCTCCTGCAGGCCTCAGAGAAAACACAGCTCTACCCTGGCTTAGAGCTGTGGTCTCTCTGCTCAAGGTCAAACTTCCTAAAATGTCTAGGATGGGCCTGCACCTAAAGGTCTGGTCTGCATTCACATAATGACAGTTTCCAGCCCAGTGCGCCTGTACTTCCATGCTCTCCATTGCTGCATTGCTGTGTCACCAGTTTTTAGAATCATACAGTTTATATCAGTGACATTATGAGATTTTGGATATATAACGAACCAAACACAATATGTGAAATTTAATAATGAATATACACTTTTTTAATGATTTACAGTATATGCTCACCAAGGTTGAATTATTTGATCAAAAATACAGTAAAAACAGTTATATTAAAATTTAAGAAGACCGCTTAAGAAATATTTCTTAATATTACCGATGTTGAAATCGATTGCTTAGTATTTTTGTGGAAACTGTTAAGATTTATTTTCAGCATTCTTTGATAAATATAAAGTTTAAAAAAACAGGATTTATTTAAAAAATAAAACTTAATGACCCCAAACTTTTTTAATGGTAGTGCACATATACATTAAAAGGCACACAATTACACGTAGAAAATGTATGTGTAAGGATTTATACAAAGGGTTTTATTTGATTAATTTTTACAGGAAAAAAAACTTTTGGTCCCCCAGCCAATATTATTTACACATAATTTTTAGTATTAAAAGGATGTTTTAATAAAATGATTCATTTAATTAAAACAATTTATATATATATATATATATATATATATATATATATATATATATATATTTTTTTT
>NW_015505189.1:20663-52586 GCF_001515645.1 Sinocyclocheilus grahami | reverse complement strand
TATATATATATATATATATATATATATATATATATATATATATATATATATGTATAATTAAATTATTTTTTCCGAAATATCAAATGAAATTTCATATTATTATAGTATTTATATTTTCTACGCTCTATCACACGAAAACTGCCCACTGCTTTCCCTATTTCTGTTTATGAGCGTCTGTTTACTGTGAGGTGAAACTTTGCATCCAAGCTAACCCTTCAAAAATTGCATGCTGCCTAATTCTATGGTGAGGGTTTATGACAGGATGAGCATCAGCTTACCAGTTGGAATCGTGGAACCGTGGATCTTATCTGCCCATCCAGCAAAATATCGAAAAGTTTTAATGGTTCCCTGAAGGTCCACAAAGAACGAGGAGAGGAAAGGTTTCCCAGTGTCCAGAGACTCCAGGGTCTGGGAGGAGAGAAGGAAGATGAGAGTGTGGGTGTGTGAAAAAAAATCAATCATAGAGATTAAACCCCCCCAAGCTGCATTCAGACTGAGCATATCTAAAGCACACACTTACATCTGCTCCCCTAGGAAACATGATACTCATATAGCCATCACCAGAGACCTGCCTTTGCTATCTTTATGTCAGCCAGCCATGATTTCTTATCGACGTGGGATTAGATTGATATAAGGAGTGATCGTAACCACATGGACGACGCATTTCTCTTTCAAAGCAATACGCTCTGACACTTGTTCAGAGCTGGATGGAGAAAATCTGTTGTTTCAGTCCATTTAAGACAAAGTCTAAAATGTAACATGACAGAGATTTACTCAAAATGGCTACAGCAGGCTTCGGAGAGTTGCACGCACAAAGACAAACATAGCACTTTTGTTTCTGAATCTGTCTCTTTAGACACATCTCCATGAGTGGGAAGCAAACGCAGATGTCCAGGGCGGAAGCACGCCGGAGATAAAAGCACGTCATAGAAAGGAACAATACCTTTCTTTTACGTTTCGCTCTTAACCTAAGTGATCGTTAGCGCCCAAAGGTCATGTGTTTCAACTCGGTGTTGTCATCATCATGGGTTTCAAACATTTGCAGGGCAAATCAAAATTGTTCGAAAAACAACAACTCCTACGGCTCCTGTCATGAAGCTTCAACAAGTCTGAGGCAGACAGACAGGCCCACTCATTAGACACTTGCTTATTGTTGTGAGCCTTTGTCTGCTCAGATGGCTCTGTCCGGTTAAATCTGATTCTCACTCACCAAAAACTGGCACTGACTAGAATGAGACTTGGTTTAAGTCTGGCCAGATGACTGCTGGTTCGTGAGTGAAGGTGATATTTATGAGGGAGTCAAGATTGATGTTAACAAGAGAGCATGGGTCAGTCTTCTTGGTTCTAACTGAGCAGTACTTACAAAACCAGTTATTAAATAAATATAAAAAAATTTAAAAACACGATGCAGGATCTTTAAAACAGGATCTTTAAAACCTGCAAAAAACAGTTAAAGTTGTTGTAAGTGTTTATTTATATATATATATATATTGGAATACAGTTTCTATCCGATGGATAACACTGGAATAGTCCTGAGTAATAAAACATACATTTGTGACAGCACTACAGTCTGCAAAACTCCCCCCCAAAAAAGAGTAGAAAATTTAGAAATGGTAACATTTTAAATTAAAATGAAGTTTAAAAAAAATATTTACATGTATTTATTATCAACTTTGGTTTAACTTTATTTTGATGGTTTGATGGTCCCATTCTGTTGACTATAAGTAATATTGCACCTACATGTCTACTAACTCTCATTAGAGTATTAGTAGACTGGTAGACTGGTAGTTAGAATAAGCTGACATGTACTTGCAAAGTTACTTATAGTAAGTAGAATGTCTGTTGGGAGACCATGACCATAAATAGTTACTTTATTAAGCAAAACAGTTAGTAGACATGTAGGTGCAACATTACTTATTGTCAACAGAATGTTCAAAAGGGACCATCAAAATAAAGCGTTACCTAAATTTTATTTATTTTTTTTATACAAAAAGACATTTATTCATATATCTTAAAGGGGTGGTTCACTGCTTTTTTTTCTAGGCTTGATAGTGTTTATGGGGTGCAGTCTAACATGTGTTAATGCTTCGTTTAAAAAAAAAAAACGCATAATTTTTCACATAATTTACCTTTATTCACACACATATACAGATATATGCATATACATATATTACATGTAGAAAAAAGTATGTGTAAGGATTTATACAAAGAGTTTTATTTTATAAATTTTATAGGAAATAAAAAAACCTTTGTTTTTTAATAAAAAGATGTTTTAATACAAAGATTAATTTTTAAAATATATATTTAATAATTAAATAAAATTTTTAGAAATCTAAAATGAAACGTTAAATAATTACATTATTTGTGTTTTCTATCCCCACGAAAAGTGCCCACTGCTTTCCTTATTTCTGTTTATGAGTGCCTGTTTACTGTGAGGTGAAACTTTGCATCCAGGCTAACTTTTGTGGTTACTAAAATGCTAAAAGAAATCTCTGTAATCTACTTTTAAGACTCCAAACTTTTGTTTTGATATCCTTAGGGTGGTCAGACCCCCACTCCTTCAAACACCCCCATAATTTAAATGCTGTCTAATTCTATGGTGAGAGTTTATGACAGGATGAGCGTCATCTTACCAGTCGGAATCGTGGAACCGTGGATCTTATCTGCCCATCCAGCAAAATATCGAAAAGTTTTAATGGTTCCCTGAAGGTCCACAAAGAACGAGGAGAGGAAAGGTTTCCCAGTGTCCAGAGACTCCAGGGTCTGGGAGGAGAGAAGGAAGATGAGAGTGTGGGTGTGTGAAAAAAAATCAATCATAGAGATTAAACCCCCCCAAGCTGCATTCAGACTGAGCATATCTAAAGCACACACTTACATCTGCTCCCCTAGGAAACATGATACTCATATAGCCATCACCAGAGACCTGCCTTTGCTATCTTTATGTCAGCCAGCCATGATTTCTTATCGACGTGGGATTAGATTGATATAAAGAGTGATTGTAACCACATGGACATCTCATTTTTCTTTCAAAGCAATTTGCTCTGACACTTGTTCAGAGCTGGATGGAGAAAATCTGTTGTTTCAGTCCATTTAAGACAAAGTCTAAACTGTAACATGACAGAGATTTACTCAAAATGGCTACAGCAGGCTTCGGAGAGTTGCACGCACAAAGACAAACATAGCACTTTTGTTTCTGAATCTGTCTCTTTAGACACATCTCCATGAGTGGGAAGCAAACGCAGATGTCCAGGGCGGAAGCACGCCGGAGATAAAAGCACGTCATAGAAAGGAACAATACCTTTCTTTTACGTTTCGCTCTTAACCTAAGTGATCGTTAGCGCCCAAAGGTCATGTGTTTCAACTCGGCGTTGTCATCATCATGAGTTTCAGACATTTGCAGGACAAATCAAAATTGTTAGAAAAACAACAACTCCTACGGCTCCTGTCATGAAGCTTCAACAAGTCTGAGGCAGACAGACAGGCCCACTCATTAGACACTTGCTTATTGTTGTGAGCGTCTTTGTCTGCTCAGATGGCTCTGTCCGGTTAAATCTGATTCTCACTCACCAAAAACTGGCACTGACTAGAATGAGACTTGGTTTAAGTCTGGCCAGATGACTGCTGGTTCGTGAGTGAAGGTGATAGTTATGAGGGAGTCAAGATTGATGTTAACAAGAGAGCATGGGTCAGGCTTCTTGGTTCTAACTGAGCAGTACTTACAAAACCAGTTATTAAATAAATATAAAAAAATTTAAAAACACGATGCAGGATCTTTAAAACAGGATCTTTAAAACCTGCAAAAAACAGTTAAAGTTGTTGTAAGTGTTTATTTATATATATATATATATTGGAATACAGTTTCTATCCGATGGATAACACTGGAATAGTCCTGAGTAATAAAACATACATTTGTGACAGCACTACAGTCTGCAAAACTCCCCCCCAAAAAAGAGTAGAAAATTTAGAAATGGTAACATTTTAAATTAAAATGAAGTTTAAAAAAAATATTTACATGTATTTATTATCAACTTTGGTTTAACTTTATTTTGATGGTCCCTTTAACACATTCTGTTGACTATAAGTAATATTGCACCTACATGTCTACTAACTCTCATTAGAGTATTAGTAGACTGGTAGGGTTAGGGTTAGAATAAGCTGACATGTACTTGCAAAGTTACTTATAGTAAGTAGAATGTCTGTTGGGAGACCATGACCATAAATAGTTACTTTATTAAGCAAAACAGTTAGTAGACATGTAGGTGCAACATTACTTATTGTCAACAGAATGTTCAAAAGGGACCATCAAAATAAAGCGTTACCTAAATTTTATTTATTTTTTTTATACAAAAAGACATTTATTCATATATCTTAAAGGGGTGGTTCACTGCTTTTTTTTCTAGGCTTGATAGTGTTTATGGGGTGCAGTCTAACATGTGTTAATGCTTCGTTTAAAAAAAAAAAACGCATAATTTTTCACATAATTTACCTTTATTCACACGAAATCTTATGTAACATTATAAATGTCTTTACTATAATTTTTTATCAATTTAATATTCCTTTCGGAATAAAAGTATTCATTTCTTTAAAAAAAAAAAAACAATTACTGACCCCAAAACTTTTTAATGATAGTGTACATATACAGATATATGCATATACATATATTACATGTAGAAAAAAGTATGTGTAAGGATTTATACAAAGAGTTTTATTTTATAAATTTTATAGGAAATAAAAAAACCTTTGTTTTTTAATAAAAAGATGTTTTAATACAAAGATTAATTTTTAAAATATATATTTAATAATTAAATAAAATTTTTAGAAATCTAAAATGAAACGTTAAATAATTACATTATTTGTGTTTTCTATCCCCACGAAAAGTGCCCACTGCTTTCCTTATTTCTGTTTATGAGTGCCTGTTTACTGTGAGGTGAAACTTTGCATCCAGGCTAACTTTTGTGGTTACTAAAATGCTAAAAGAAATCTCTGTAATCTACTTTTAAGACTCCAAACTTTTGTTTTGATATCCTTAGGGTGGTCAGACCCCCACTCCTTCAAACACCCCCATAATTTAAATGCTGTCTAATTCTATGGTGAGAGTTTATGACAGGATGAGCGTCATCTTACCAGTCGGAATCGTGGAACCGTGGATCTTATCTGCCCATCCAGCAAAATATCGAAAAGTTTTAATGGTTCCCTGAAGGTCCACAAAGAAGGAGGAGAGGAAAGGTTTCCCAGTGTCCAGAGACTCCAGGGTCTGGGAGGAGAGAAGGAAGATGAGAGTGTGGGCGTGTGATGAAAAATCACTCATAGAGATTAAACCTGACACCCCCCATGCTGCATTCAGACTAAGCATATCTAAAGCACACACTTCCATCTGCTCCCACTGGAAACATGATATTCATATAGCCATCACCAGAGACCTGACTTTGTTATCTCTGTGTCAGCCAGCCATGATTTCTTATCGACGTGGGATTAGATTGATATAAAGAGTGATTGTAACCACATGGACATCTCATTTTTCTTTCAAAGCAATTTGCTCTGACACTTGTTCAGAGCTGGATGGAGAAAATCTGTTGTTTCAGGCCATTTAAGACCAAGTCTAAACTGTAACATGAAAGAGATTTACTCAAAATGGCTACGGCGGAGAGCTGCATGCACAAAGACAAACATAGCACTTTTGTTTCTGAATCTGTCTCTTTAGACACATCTCCGCGAGTGGGAAGTAAAAACAGATGTCCAGGGCGGAGGAACACCGGAGATAAAAGCACATCACGGAACAGAACAATACCTCTCTTTAACGTTTCCCTCTTAACCTAAGTGATCGTTAGCGCCCAAAGGTCATGTGTTTCAACTCGGCGTTGTCATCATCATGAGTTTCAGACATTTGCAGGACAAATCAAAATTGTTAGAAAAACAACAACTCCTACGGCTCCTGTCATGAAGCTTCAACAAGTCTGAGGCAGACAGACAGGCCCACTCATTAGACACTTGCTTATTGTTGTGAGCGTCTTTGTCTGCTCAGATGGCTCTGTCCGGTTAAATCTGATTCTCACTCACCAAAAACTGGCACTGACTAGAATGAGACTTGGTTTAAGTCTGGCCAGATGACTGCTGGTTCGTGAGTGAAGGTGATATTTATGAGGGAGTCAAGATTGATGTTAACAAGAGAGCATGGGTCAGTCTTCTTGGTTCTAACTGAGCAGTACTTACAAAACCAGTTATTAAATAAATATAAAAAAATTTAAAAACACGATGCAGGATCTTTAAAACAGGATCTTTAAAACCTGCAAAAAACAGTTAAAGTTGTTGTAAGTGTTTATTTATATATATATATATATTGGAATACAGTTTCTATCCGATGGATAACACTGGAATAGTCCTGAGTAATAAAACATACATTTGTGACAGCACTACAGTCTGCAAAACTCCCCCCCAAAAAAGAGTAGAAAATTTAGAAATGGTAACATTTTAAATTAAAATGAAGTTTAAAAAAAATATTTACATGTATTTATTATCAACTTTGGTTTAACTTTATTTTGATGGTCCCTTTAACACATTCTGTTGACTATAAGTAATATTGCACCTACATGTCTACTAACTCTCATTAGAGTATTAGTAGACTGGTAGGGTTAGGGTTAGAATAAGCTGACATGTACTTGCAAAGTTACTTATAGTAAGTAGAATGTCTGTTGGGAGACCATGACCATAAATAGTTACTTTATTAAGCAAAACAGTTAGTAGACATGTAGGTGCAACATTACTTATTGTCAACAGAATGTTCAAAAGGGACCATCAAAATAAAGCGTTACCTAAATTTTATTTATTTTTTTTATACAAAAAGACATTTATTCATATATCTTAAAGGGGTGGTTCACTGCTTTTTTTTCTAGGCTTGATAGTGTTTATGGGGTGCAGTCTAACATGTGTTAATGCTTCGTTTAAAAAAAAAAAACGCATAATTTTTCACATAATTTACCTTTATTCACACCGCTCTGTCCCTTCTCTGAGAAACATGCTGATCATTTCCTTCATTTATGAAGCCCTTCCCTCAGAAATAGGTGATGGGCTCTGATTGGTTAGCTAGCCTAGTGTGTTGTGATTGGCTAAACCGCCTTTAGCGTGCGTTAACCTAGCTGTTAAAAGTATTGTTCATTATTGTTCATGACACCCAATGCATTAATTAATGTTGATGAATTGAACCTAACTGTAAGTGTTACAGAATATAAATAGCAGAGGTGCACAAACATTTTACTAAGAAGGGTCAAAAATCAAACCTGACTGAGGGTCGTGGGCCAAAAGTAAAGGCTGCATTATATCCAACACTGCATTATACCAAATATTTACATTAAAGTTTACATTTATTAAATAAAATTGATATTCCACGAATATTCTCTACGTTTGTACATACAAAACAAAACAAACATGTTACAACAAAAAGATAAATTAGGAAAGTTCCCCCCTATAAATGTTAAAAATGTATTAGAACATGCAGAAATGAGCATTAACCTAGCTGTTAAAAGTATTGTTCATTATTGTTCATGACACCCAATGCATTAATTAATGTTGATGAATTGAACCTAACTGTAAGTGTTACAGAATATAAATAGCAGAGGTGCACAAACATTTTACTAAGAAGGGTCAAAAATCAAACCTGACTGAGGGTCGTGGGCCAAAAGTAAAGGCTGCATTATATCCAACACTGCATTATACCAAATATTTACATTAAAGTTTACATTTATTAAATAAAATTGATATTCCACGAATATTCTCTACGTTTGTACATACAAAACAAAACAAACATGTTACAACAAAAAGATAAATTAGGAAAGTTCCCCCCTACACACATTTGAGTAGAGGTTTAGTATTTGCATCTGGCGAGAGTGTTGGATGAAGTACTCACAGCAAGGTAGGCTCGGTCTCTTTCCACCAGGTCAGCTAGCTTGAACAACAGCTTCCCACGTTCAGATGCATCCATCTTCCTCCATACTGAATCCAGAGAGAAGGCCGAACGCGCAGCCTGCACGGCTTTGTCCACATCAGCCTAACAGAAAGGCAAAGAGAGGGGACCGAACAGGGAGAGAGCGAGGCAGAGAGAGAGCGAGAGAGAGAGAGAGAGAGATAGAAAAGCACTTAATGATAAAACCTTATCCTGTGAACAGGTGTTTGTCCACCTTTGGGACAAATTAAATCCATTCATTCCGGATGAGTCTCAATGATTTCCCCAGTTGCACGTTCAGGGGGTCTTTATTTCCTGTATCCATTCTAGTTTTCCACACTTCCTGCCTGATTTACAGAGAGGAACTACAGCCTCTAGCCTGCTCAACCACATTAGACTGAACTACAGCCCCCTACTTCCCTCCCTCCCTCTCTTTCAATTCTGGATGCTTATTCATGCTGAGTGAAGGCTGAAAGTGAGAAGCACAATAGCGGTGCTGGACGACTAAATGTAGTCCAACAGAGCAATTGTGCCAAACCTGTTTCTGGCAATGGTTTGACCAATTACCAAATACACACTTTGCTGACAAACACCTATTAAGAACCGCTGCTTTAGAACATTGATTTTGAAATTTATGAATCCATTAGAATCGTTAGAAGACAGAATCGTGATTCATATATGAATAGATTTTTACGTGCACCCCTAGTTTTCTCTTCCTCTTCTCGAAAGCAGCACAGCATGGCCTCGCCCCCTTTGCTGCCTTTTCCCGAGGGCGGGGTTTACCTGGGTTTGTGACGTCATGAACCCGGGAAGTAGCTTGTTGTAGTACATACCAGCCGTTTTTGTAGGCATTAAACTGCCAGAAATTAAAAGACGATATCTCCGTTTGCATTTAACTTTGAGCTTCATAACTTTGCAGATACTGTTTATGCTCAAACAGCAACATTACATACTAACTAACGTTAAAAAAGTGAAATCGCAATCAACCACCCCTTTTAACTTTAAATGTTAAAAATGTATTAGAACATGCAGAAATGAGCATTAACCTAGCTGTTAAAAGTATTGTTCATTATTGTTCATGACACCCAATGCATTAATTAATGTTGATGAATTGAACCTAACTGTAAGTGTTACAGAATATAAATAGCAGAGGTGCACAAACATTTTACTAAGAAGGGTCAAAAATCAAACCTGACTGAGGGTCGTGGGCCAAAAGTAAAGGCTGCATTATATCCAACACTGCATTATACCAAATATTTACATTAAAGTTTACATTTATTAAATAAAATTGATATTCCACGAATATTCTCTACGTTTGTACATACAAAACAAAACAAACATGTTACAACAAAAAGATAAATTAGGAAAGTTCCCCCCTACACACATTTGAGTAGAGGTTTAGTATTTGCATCTGGCGAGAGTGTTGGATGAAGTACTCACAGCAAGGTAGGCTCGGTCTCTTTCCACCAGGTCAGCTAGCTTGAACAACAGCTTCCCACGTTCAGATGCATCCATCTTCCTCCATACTGAATCCAGAGAGAAGGCCGAACGCGCAGCCTGCACGGCTTTGTCCACATCAGCCTAACAGAAAGGCAAAGAGAGGGGACCGAACAGGGAGAGAGCGAGGCAGAGAGAGAGCGAGAGAGAGAGAGAGAGAGATAGAAAAGCACTTAATGATAAAACCTTATCCTGTGAACAGGTGTTTGTCCACCTTTGGGACAAATTAAATCCATTCATTCCGGATGAGTCTCAATGATTTCCCCAGTTGCACGTTCAGGGGGTCTTTATTTCCTGTATCCATTCTAGTTTTCCACACTTCCTGCCTGATTTACAGAGAGGAACTACAGCCTCTAGCCTGCTCAACCACATTAGACTGAACTACAGCCCCCTACTTCCCTCCCTCCCTCTCTTTCAATTCTGGATGCTTATTCATGCTGAGTGAAGGCTGAAAGTGAGAAGCACAATAGCGGTGCTGGACGACTAAATGTAGTCCAACAGAGCAATTGTGCCAAACCTGTTTCTGGCAATGGTTTGACCAATTACCAAATACACACTTTGCTGACAAACACACTAGCATGCTAAGAAAGCACACACACACACACCTTATCTGCTTCCTGGACATCGCAGATCTTCTCCCCTGTGGCCGGGTTGTATGTGCTGAAGACCTTACCGCTCACAGAATCATGCCATTCGTTATTAATAAAAATCTACAGAGAGAGAAGAGAAAGATACTGATTAGTTTTTAAAACAGTGAGGCCCCATTTCAAAAATGAATGAATGAATAAATATATAAATAAAAAACTTACTGAAAATCAGTGGTGGACAGTAACTATATATACGTTTTTTTATTTGACTAAGTTAACTAAAACTGAAAAAAAACCCTACATTTTTTTTAAAGTCAGAAACACAACAAAATTACTAAAACTTAAAAAAAAAAGTTAAAATAAAATCAAAATATTATTCAAAACTATAATAGTATCTCAATGATACTAAAATAACATGTATATACAGTATATGCTGAAACTACTGAATCAGATCACACTGATTGGAGCGAGTCTCCAGAGTTCAAACCTATGAGCTCTATTCTATATGCCTGTCTTCATTTACTCATGTAAATGATTTGGATACTTCGTCCACCACTACTTAAAATTGATGTAACAAAACAAGACAGCTGTTTGCATGAGAATTAAGAATTTTAATGCAGAATATGTCAAACACCACCCATAAAATGTGCTTCTTTAGACCCAGGAGGAATTACAGTTATTTAGTAACTTCATGATGATGCACAGAATTAAAAGAGACAGTCTTTCTCCCCCTGTGTGTTTCATGGTTGTGGTGTGAGAGGAATCTCTGGGAACCGTGTGCTATTGCAGGGCTGCCCAATATCACTCTTTTGGGAGTGATCCAGCAACCAGACAGAAAGAGGTGGGGGAAAGGGGAAAGGAGAGATAAATCCCTATCAGACACACAAATGTGCACACAGATAGAAGTGCATAGACACACACACAAATGCAGAGATACACAGACACACATTTCACAACATCACTGCTCGTTTATGAGATCATAAAACTCGGGCGGCACTCTGGCTCTGGTGATGCGTTAAAAGAAGCGACCCGTAAAACAACCGCCTCAGATTCCAAAAGATGGATTTTTCAAGCTCGACAAAGAAGAAAAGAAAAATACATCTTTCTCTACGCACACAAATTGCTTTCAAAGCACACAACATACAAATAAGGCAAGTGAGATTTCAATATGCAAACAGATGGTACTTAAGTTGACTTCAACAAACGAAGGATAAGGTGTTAAAGCAACTGCTGGCTCTGAGCTCAACATTTACTCATATGTAAAAAACATTTACCCTTCATGTCATCTGCATAGAGGAAGACGTCTGGTTCAAAATGCACCGTGGCCCTGGGCCTCCTCAAACTCTCCAACATGTTTACTAATGTAAACTTACAGGCTTCAGTACAATTTAATTGGCTGTAAACCAAGAGGCATGTTTACTTTAGAACAGGTATAAAATGCCAGTTGACATGGAGGCAGCTCAAGCTCCCACTCTGCGTCTCCCCTAAAACTGGCATGAATAAATCTCTCCTGGTCAGGGTAGGTATCAGTCTGTACCATGCTGATTCCTCTCCGATACATTTACATCAGACACCCCTCGCTCGCTCCTCACAGGCCTCCTGCATTAAGGGGGCTACCTTTAATCTGACTCTCATTTGGAGCACTTCATAAAAGTGTCAGTGGCCTTGTCGAGCCGAGGGCCTGTTACAAAAACAGAAAGCCCCGTAGAGGAGCGAATTAGTTTTAAAATTTATAGAGGCCACTGTAGCGGAATGCCTTAAATCAGGAGCAGACTGTGACAGGCCAGTGGGCCGGGGAAGAATGCAGACGGTGGGTAGCTTTATGCTCTTCGTAACCCCACACTTGCAGCACCCCGGAATGGAGGAGCGGGGAATGCTGGGTGAGTAGCGGACTGGGCCACCATCTAAATCACGACTAGAAAACAGCGACCATTAGAGGCTATTTGGCCCAGTCTTCCTGAGCTCTGGGGGCTCTCGGACTTTTGTCTCTTCCCATTGAGAAAGTTGATAAAGAGTGACAGGCCGGTGCAGTAAATCAACTCTCAAGCTTTCTTTATACTTTGGCTTTGATTAAAGAAAAGGGATAAGAACGCAAGTGCAAAAGTGCAAAAATTCATATTGATCACCACTTCTTTGCCGTAACACTGCTGGAGGCTTCAGCAGGGCTGTAAAGAACTTGAGTAATCATACTTCATTACTACACTTAAGCATTATTTCAGGGAATTTGTACTTTACGATCTAAACGGAATACTTCTCGCTAAAAGATGCTTTTTTTCTTGTTAGAAATTTAATTTTAACACCTGAAGTAAACAATACAGTTCTCACAGGTCACAATGACTTAAATCTCCCAACTTTGATGTCCATTTTAGTGAATTAACAAGCCAAAATAAACTCTAATTATGCTAACGTTTACATGCCACTGATTCCATTTCAGTGTAGACACAGTTATGGTCCATATTTGTCCTTGTGAAGACTTCATAAAAACATTTCAATTATAGCATTGCTAAATAGGGACAAACCTGACTCAAGTGTAAACATGGTTGACAAAACAGAATATAAACAAATATATTCAATTGTCAAACAGCTATAATATTTGTTGAATTTAAAGTTTAACAATTACTTATGACAGGTTTCAGGATACTGGGTATTATGAGGACATTTTTATTAAAGAGGTGAACTTTAATAAACAACGTTTTGAACATCACTAAAAAAAAGGTGCAATATGCTCAGCTTAATACTTTCTTTCAATCCATACTTTCTATTGCTTGATTTTGGCAGACAAATTCAAAAGCAAAGAAACATTTAAGGAAAATGGCATTCAATTTAAAATGACATATAATTTTACTTAAGCATTTCTTTCCTGTTTAAATTGAAAAAAATAAAAAATCTATATACTTAAAAAAAAATTCACTTAAATTCTTATCATTTATCATAAAAAATATATAGTATAGAGTTTGTTTGAGGCACAGTGCTGGAAGAACTTTCAAACTTGAGTTGAGTATAAAAACGAACCGCCAAGCTGTGACAACTAGATTTTGTTTACAACAGCAGGCGGCCAGAAAATGTATTATCTTGTAAACAAAACAGCTACTTGATGCAGTACACAAACCGAAAGAGAAGCACTGCCAGTTCATCCTACACTAACACATTGTACTACAGGCTGTTACGAAATAAGACAGAGTGTGGATAGGTTGAGATTTTACGCGCAGGCCACAGCACAAGACAGCTGCAAACATTTAGAATTACTCCATGTTTTTTTATTCAAGCTGTCAGTCTCACGGTGCTGACTGCGCTCGTCTGCAAAGCTAATTAGATGGTGAGATATGCAGTGCCTATCATAAACAGATTGTGGAAGATAGACCCACGGCGTAGGATGACAGCATCACTAGGCTTATGCTCCTTATTGCTGAGATTCTTTATCCCCAGCATTACTTCACACAGGAAAGAGGGTTATCGGCCACAAAAGCAAGAGGTTGACTTCGTTCCTCTGGGACAGCTAGAGCTAGAGAAGAGTCTTTTTTGGGGGGTGACTCGAATGACTCTAGCAGTTGTAGAATGCTGATCCGTTTCTCATCTGCCCCAGCAAGCTCTCTGGAGGCTTCGCACTATACTGCAGGAGGAAGCGGAGCAGGAATGAGGACCGAGGATGCCAAAGCTCACGCTACAGCCAGAGAAACATCTGTTTGGCCGCCAGCACCTTCTAATGGCTCAGACACATGAGGGATATTTAATGGCAAACAGTTCTTGGCCATTGTAAATAGATTCTCTTTTCTATGTGTGCTTTATCTGTGTTTTCATGGAACAGGCTAGGATTCCAGAGTCAGACAGATCCTAACAGGGCACCTGCAGCCCGGGTCTCAGTCTACACAGGAAGCTTCATATCCTTTCTAGAGCAGTTCACTTTTTACTTCTTTTTTACACTTCAAGATGTTGAGAATTACTGATGTTACAGGAGAAGAGGGAGCTTAAAACATGGAAGTGAGACAGCATGTCATGTTCTCACTCTCTCTTTTCTGTAACATAATTCATTGCAATTACCACAACTGAGATGTCAAATTGTGCAACATATGTTACTCTACAGTGCAGGTTGACAGAGATACCCCTACCGTCAATCTAAGTTAGCATTACATACTAAAAGTGTACAAATCTTAGTCTAAAGTGATTAAACTTTTCACTAAGGTTCAACTTATACAATAAACAATATTTAGTACTTATTAAACTTGGCTAGTGTTAATTTTTACACTAAACATTTTTAAATGTCTCAAGAGTCTAAATGAACAATAGTTACAAATGTATTTTGAACAATGAACAATAGCATATGTATTATATTTATTTAGTATGAATGTATTATATTTATGTAGTTATGATTTAGAATTATGAATACCATATTATAGATTATTAAAGATGAATTGTCATATATTATCTAGATTAATAAATGCTGTTAAAAAATTAACTGTTCAACCTCAAGTCCTGTCTTCTTTTATGTTTTACAGAAGAAGGAAAATCATACGGGTTTGGAATAACATGAGAGAGAGTAATGAGGATGATGACAGTATTTGCATATTTCTGTGAACTATTCCTTTAACAAATTGAACCTTAATCTTTTAACAACAAGAATAATAATAAATTGTTATATATTTGTTTAACATATCTGTGCTTAAATTTTAAAAAAGTAGCTAGAACAAACATGCTATTGCTAATAATACAAAGACAAATCAAGCTTCTTTTTTTTCCTGAGGGAGAAAAACAGTGCAAAGGCCAAAGATAATCAATGAGGAAGATGTGAAGAAAAGATCAAGAGTAAGAAAGGGGGAAAATTATAAGTCAAAGCAAAAGAGGGTGAGAGAAAGAGAGTCCTCACTGTGCTGCTTACAATAAATCAAGCTTCTCAGTGTATGCTCTACTTTGGCCGCTGTTTGATGTGAAGAAATGGTGGGTTTTGAAGTGAAAAACTCCAGAGGTATGGGACAGACTCTCGTAAGTCAGGGCCACTGACCCTAACAGTGAGACACAGCCATATATTACACCCTGCTGGACAGCTTCTAGAGCAGAAACCCCCCTGACTCCCATCTGTACTATCTCATGCACTGACGGATTGATGGGGCCTACCTCATTCACTCAAGCTGTCTCCCAGATTAGTTTACAAAAGTCCTCACTTCAGCGCACACTACTGTCCTGGCTGGACGCTTAAGCCCTTATAATATAAAGACATGTCCAACAAATGGCTATCAAGTGTCTTTTTCTCCATGAACCTCTCAGTATAGAGAAACATACACATGCACAGACAAATACGGAAATTCTGTCATCATTTACTCACTCTTACTTTAACAAGATATTTGGAAAAATCAAGATATTTTGGACCACACTAACTTTCATTGTATGGACAAAAAATATATTTAATCTTTACCTATTGTGAAATCATTCTTCAAAATATCTTCTTTTGTGTTCCACAGAAAAAAGAATGTCATACAGGTTTGGAACGACATAAAGGTGAGTAAATGATGACAGATTTTTAATTTCAAGAGTGAATTATTCCTTGAACAACTAAACCACATTCATTAGAAAACCCAGAATTCTATGCAAAGATTATCTATATATAAATATTTATTGAATATCATCGATAAATTCCACCTACTGCAAACCACATCTATTCCAAATGTGCAATTATCAGTTGCGTGGCACAGGGGAAAGCGAGAGAGTAATATCCTGTCTCCTGTTTCCTATCTTCTTCCAGGTTTTAATCTCAAGAGTCTGCTTCACTTATGTGTTATAACTGAATGGAGTGAGCAAATCATCACCCTGCCTGCTGGAATCCAACACCTCTCTTTCAAAAAGACTCCCGGGTCCTAATCAATTACACTGATTCACACTATCAACAGAACCTTTCCTTTCTTTTTCTCTTTTCCATCTGAAGAGGAAAAAAGAAGAGAAAACATCCATAACCAGCCATCACCGGAGACAAATTTATGGCTTCCTTAGTGCCATTATCAGGCCAGTGGGCCAGCATACAGAAAAAGAGAGAAAGAGAACTCCTTCAGCAGACTAGCTCTCCAGTGACCAGTCAAACACACACTCTTTATACGCTGTGTGGAGTCAAGAGGAGATTCTGTAAGACTGTAAAGTGTACTGAGCTCAGGTGTCTGCACCAAACAACAGGACTTTGAGAAATATCGGCATGATAAGCGGAAGCTCAGTCGTAAATGTTCAATGGCAGGGCAGATAAATTCCCTATCAGTGTGTTAATCTCAAGTCTGTAACAAATACAGGTGTAGTGACAGTCACATAATAACCACAAATGTAATTGGTGGGGTGAAAAGTTTACTGGGGAGCACAAAGTCCACCTTGTAGCAATTTTACTGTAATTTCACTGTACACAGAACAATCCTAACTATTCAGATTATTTGGATTTAGCATGTGAACAAATAAAAAACTAAATAAAAATTGCAGCACTCATTATATTGTGTGTTAATCTTATAAATAAGGCTTTCCGTAAATAATTTTAAAAAAAAATCTAAATATAACTATAATAGAAACATTTTGCATGATATATTTATTATAATAAAAAGTAATAATAAATAAATAAATACTAAATATTATGACTGTGTCTGATAACAAGACACTCACATACAACAAACCATTAACTGCTGCAAAATATGTTTTGTAATGATTGTTGTATTACCTAACTGAATTACTTGCCACTACCTCTCCCTTTCACTGCTTGATATTAATTATTTTACTTTAAATGCCAGACTGGATATGATTCAGTATTTACATTAGTAGTTGACAGTGATAAAAGAATGAGATGTTAAGTACGCCAATTAATGACTCAGCGTCTCTGGCATAAAGCACTGCTCATTAACAGCACAGAAAACAACTTAAGAAGTCTCCACGGAGTTTCGCTAAAATGGGTTAACCTCAGACCTACACAAATAATAAAAACTTGGCTCTGCATTGACTACTTTTGAAAGAATATTATTGATTGGGCATATTTGGACTGTTACATCAGAGGCTGTGCTGCGCTGCACCAGGCACACAAAATCAAAAGTGAGAGGGGGTGGGGATAGAGAGAAAGAGACCAAGAGAAAGAGAGAAAGAGGGAGATGGAAAAGGGTGTGAAGGGAGTTCACATCACTAATGCCCAAACTGAAACCCCCCACACACACATACAACCAGTACACAAATTCCTAAGGATGAATCTTTCTCACACTCCTGTGTTTCTGAAAGCAGGTTTGCAATGAGAGCAGGAGACGCAGGGTGTGTATGTCATAGGTGTCTCCAGCTCTTGCTCTGGCTGAACTTTACTCTCTTTACCACAGTGATAATTGGCCTGCACTGCACTTTGACTTTATTCTCTCACCTCACAGCAATAAAATTATTACTGTCAAAACAGGCATCATTTAAGATGACCTTACCAACAAAACAAGATTTTATAATCATTTTATGGAATGATTCAGCACTTCTTTGTCATTTTCAGAGAAATTAATATGACTACATTGAAATCATATAATAGTGCTGATTCATTACATCTAAATAAGTCCAAAATTAATGTCTAAAAATGAATGTGAAAGCCAACTTTTAATTATAATAGGCTATACTTGTTACCAACCCTGCAATTTTAGAGTTGTAGAAAGTTTCTGTTTTAAATCTTCTGGGTTGTATCCCATAACACTTAAATTTAAAACAAGTGTCCATAAATTTCATACACATGATCAGGCTTGAGGTAAAGTAGTTGCGTTGTGATCACAATAATGAACATATGGCGTGTTGGTGATTTTTTTATTTATTTTTTGTCCACAACATAAAGAAATTATGAATAATTTAGATACTAAGCTGAACTATAGACTGTACCACAGAATTCAAAGGAGAGAGAGGCGGATCTCTAACGCGCCCGAAATGCCTATAATTTAAAGTAAAGTCATAAATAATGACAACCATTTCAGTTCAAGGCAAAACTTCTTAACTGGTTTAAATACGATTATTAAAGCTCTATGGACTCACAATTGTCACTATCAAGATCGAGAAACTTTCATGATCGATGCCCCTCTGTATTATATAGCCTAACAGGCAGCCTATCTAGACTTTCACACTCTTTGTATAGACACAAATAGAGCCAGTTTATTAGATTTGAATAAAACGGAGAATCGATAGGCTATATTGCAAACAGCACACAATTATAGCGTACTGCGTACCTAAAGAATACTCCATACAGCCAAAACTTGCTACCAAATGCATACGCAGAGCCTCATGATCAAGTCATCATCTACCGTAGGCTACATATGAGCCGCAATATCTTAAGATCAATACTGGTAGGCTACATTCGGTTTAAATGTATAGGTACGAGGCTGTTATAAATGACACGGTAGCAACACGTTGCGCTTCATTACCAGTGATCTGTTTGCGCGCAGTCACAACAGATCGAAAGTGTCATCTAATCGAAGTTTGCATTTCCAGTTTAAGCAATTTAATGATTCTTGAAAAAAGTTGTAAAAAGTCTCACGAACCTTAGTGTACTTGATTTCAGGATTGGGTACCGGTGAGGGCACCAGATGAAGAGATGCCATGAGCGCAGCCGGGTCGTTCTTCACCTCTCCTGGCAGTTCAACTTTACTGGAGGTCATTGCGTTTCTTGAAGATGCCGGTTGGGTTTTTTTCTGCCGATTTGCGATTACTACTTTGGAATCCTTCCTGTGTTTATAACCAGGTGTCAGCCCTGGTCCATTTTTATTGGGCAGAGAATAGGGCCGTCCTCCTAATATAATTCAAATGGAGCATTTACATAAACTACTCTCTCTCCCTTTCTGACCATACTGAGTGAGAGAGATACCACCCAATCTCAAGACAACAGTATGTAGGACTATCAGGATTTATCAGGAAGAAATTCAGCTGACAGGCAGTAGTAAACTGCACTGTAAAAATGTTTTGTCAGGTAACCTGAAAACGTGTTTCATGTGGATCTAAATGATCAGTTGTAAGTATTAGCCAATTTAACAACTGAATCTTAACTCGTTTTTAAGGTGAAGATCTGGTTTAAAAAAAAGAATGTGATAACATTATGACCTTATTAAAGACACATTTCAAGTGTTTCACACGAAAAACAATGTTCAAAATTATTCTATAAGATGTTTTCCAACTACCAATTTTTAACAAATCACGATTTTTTAAAAGTCATAAACATAGATAATTTTAAAGGTTGTTCAAAGTAATATATTTCCCATGGTCTATGTAAACGGTAGGTATAAAACACCAGTCTGGTGGTCTAAAATTGTACAGTATACCACTAAACTAGGCTATCAATAACGTGTATTTTGCAGACCGACTGTTTGCTGGCTGAAATTAACAATAAAAACAGACTGCAGTATTAAAAATAAAGGTTAGCTAGGGTTTCTCGCCATTGGGGTGCTCAAAGTGTCACGTAAACGTTAAAGTTTTCTTTGGCAAAGGCCGTTTGCCCCTTTCATCCTCACAGATTCTCCTGTAACATCTATATCCCGTCAGTATGTTATTCGTCTATCTACATCAAGCGATCACAGGTTATTTCCTCGTCGTGCCTCCTGCAGCGCCGGGACTCAGTTAGCGTTTACCTCAGAATATCCAATAAACATTATAGACCATCTAAAAGGGCTTTTGACAATCTCAAAGAGGTTGTGGTTTAAAGAATTAGCCAACACAGACATTCACACTTCCACTGTGTAACTGGTGGATAAGGAAGCTTCAAAACACTAGATCGCGGCAAAAACATCTACGATTATGTCGCAGATAAATAAAACAAATAATCGCCTTCACACTTCCACGGAGGAGCGTTGGAAGCGTTTACCATAAATTGCATGTAGTTGGAAGCATCACGAATTTATGACAAATCTTAAGCCTAATTGTTTATGCAACCATAATAATGTTAACCTCTCAGTCCTGTCATAAAATATGTTGTTGTTCACACTGTATCCTGCTATTAAATAAATCAACATATGTCTCAATGAATGAATGAATATTAAACAATTAATTTGGGAAAATACGTAGGCCAACATAGAAAACTGACTTTAGTGAACTGTCTGAATGGACTTGCACACATTTAGGTGTTCTGTATGATGACCTGCAAAGGCTTGCAGTCCAAAAAGTTTTATGTCATGTACACTTAAATTGGCTACATATAGGCCTACTATAACTTAAACATTTTTTTAATGGGCAGGCTGCGTGATAGCAGTTATCATGCGTGACATGCTAAGGGCTGAGGGGCTGTTAAGATGATGAAGGGGACGGGGTGTTATAATTTGTTAGAACCCACTGGGGTGCTTTTTCTCCATCAGCACATCCCCCTCATTTCACAGCACTGACAGTGTCTGCCTCACATCAAAGACGACACCCCAGAACAAGTGACAGTGATTAATGCAAACAAAACATACCGCTATACCATCCTATCGTTTCTTATTTTCACAGCCTGTACCTGCAGTCACGGGACGCCACCGTCAAACTCTGGCCATCTTTGGTTTTTACTTTGTCGAATAGCTCTACCCGGTGGACAAATATACGTATTACACGTTTAAGTTGTGCTGCAATGTGCCTCCCCGAATGAGAACTGGAAATAAAACTCAAAAATAAGAAATCCCATTGATCAGCAAACAAGTCAACTAAACATATAAAATATGTTGTATTTAGAGAATAAATAAACCAAGACCTTGTGTTTAATTGTTGTTTTGCTTGTGCATTGTGCATGAGTTTTCAGCCAATTGACTAATGGGGCCCTATTTTAACGATCTAAACGCATGGTCTAAAGCGCACGGCGCAATTGCGCTTAGGGCGTGTCCGAATCCACTTTTGCTAGTTTAAGGACGGGAAAAATGGTCGGCGCGCCCGGCGCATGGACTAAAAGGGTTGTCCCTATTTTCTTAATGAGTAATGGGTGTTTTTTGGGCGTAACGTGCCATAAACCAATCAGAAATCTCATCTCCCATTCCCTTTAAAAGCCAGTTGCGCTCGCGCCATAGCGATTCGCTATTTACACAAAACGGACGCTTCTCTAGTGAGGGAACGGATCTGCTCGTGCGCGTAATTCTGATAGGCTACATGCAAAGACTATCCATTATGACATGTAGATATTTTTATATTTATGTACACAATAATAATCTTTTACATTTTAATCCTTTAGTTTTTTTTTTTTCATTTTTACAAATGTTTGTGTGCTGTTGTGCTCCCTGTGTGCGTAATAAGCAAAGCGTACGCGCGTTGTGCACCCGCCTATAGGTGTGCTTTTCCTTCTGAATTAGCATAACTGCACAAGTGTTATAGTTAATAAAAATTTTTTAAACAAATTACATTAGTTACACATTAATTTCCTTCAATAAAAAGGAAATTGAGTAAGACGGTGTAAAAGGTGTTTGGACGTGGATTAGTAATCTGGCCCCTTGGTATAAAGGAGAAAAAATTCTGGCCCTCGTCACTATAGGTGGCATATTACTAACGTATATTTTAAATAACAAAAAAAAGACTCTAGACTACCAACTCAAACCTGGTCTAAAGTCTGGCACAATATTTTTACTTTGTTATTTAAAGAGCGCGTTAGTAATATGCGCCTATAGGCGGGTGCACATACGCTTTGCTTATTACGCACACAGGGCGCACAACAGCACACAAACATTTTTAAAAATGAAAAAAAAAAAAAACTAAAGGATTAAAATGTAAAAGATTATTATTGTGTACATAAATATAAAAATATCTACATGTCATAATGGATAGTCTTTGCATGTAGCCTATCAGAATTACGCGCACGAGCAGATCCGTTCCCTCACTAGAGAAGCGTCCGTTTTGTGTAAATAGCGAATCGCTATGGCGCGAGCGCAACTGGCTTTTAAAGGGAATGGGAGATGAGATTTCTGATTGGTTTATGGCACGTTACGCCCAAAAAACACCCATTACTCATTAAGAGAATATAGGGACAACCCGTTTAGACCATGTGCCCGGGCGTGCCGACCGTTAAACTAGCAAAAGTGGATTCGGACACGTCCTGAGTGCACCTGCGCCGTGCGCTTTAGACCATGCGTTTAGATCAGGGATGGACAATTTTGATAGTGACGAGGGCCAGAATTTTTTCTCCTTTATACCAAGGGGCCAGATTACTAATCCACGTCCAAACACCTTTTACACCGTTTTACTCAAGTTCCTTTTTATTGAAGGAAATTAAAGTGTAACTAATGTAATTTGTTTTAAAAATGTTATTAACTATAAAACTTGTGCAGTTATGCTAATTCAGAAGGAAAACTTTGTTGTCAGTGGACAGAAATATTAACAAATATACTATATTATAACAAATTATAAACAAGCCAATGTAAACATCTCAATTGCATTGTCTGTAAATTTGCAACAAACAAATGTACAGAGGTCCTTTTTTATTAGTGGCCTTTACAGAACATTCTCAAAACAACCTAAGAGGACAGTTAAAAAGGGCTTATTTAAAAAAAATAGTTATTCCAAATGGTACCATAAAATAACCTGGTATCTGCAAATTTAAGACCTTTAAATAACTTTTTAAGATTTACACTTCACATTTCAGCCTTTAAATAATTTTTTAAGAAAAGGAATGTCAAAAGTATCAATTATTATATTAATTTAAACAGTTATTATTATCAATTAATTATTATATTAAATAACAAATATATCTTAGTGTCTTAGTTGTTTAGATTTTTATAATGCATTCGCTTTTTGTCGATCCACTGGTTCACATTTAAAAATAGGCTATGTAGCAAAATAGCAGACGGGCTTATTGAAAAAGCTAATTCGTTCTCTGCCAGCAGGTGTCACTTTCAGAACTGCAGAAATATAGTGGTTTCCCCTGTAACTGCAGTACACAAAGCTGACGTGCAGCACTCAAGTTTATTCAGTGAAATGTAGCCTTTTGAAGTTTAATCAACACATTAATCCATATAGCAATTATTGTCTTTCCGTGCCCAAAGACCTCTTATCATTTTTGTAGCATTTAAGAGTTTCCATGGCCTTAAATGTAAACAGTTTAACTGAAGATGTTTTAAGGACCCGCGGAAACTCTAATAAGAACACCGTGCAAACATTTGTGTCATGCATTTGCCAAAAAGCTTTTGTTGACTGTGAATTTTACCTTTGAAATTTGAGGCAAGTGCAACTCTGGCGTCCCCGTTTGTTTGTGAGCAGGTGTGATGGCGATTTAAATAAAATACAGATTTCCAAGCAATCCAAACATAAGGGTATCCCCTTGAACTTGGTAAAAAGATAATGTGTTTACCATCTTGACTGGAAAATACTGTTTTCATTGTCAGTTTTTCATTCATTATTTGCTAATGTTAGTGAATGTTTACATTAGAGTGCACGTCCTACGCTGAAATTAATACAGGGAGCGGCTGGAAACTAGGCCTCACCTGGTTGGAGAACATCTTAAACTGAAAGCAATCTTTACGTGACTTGCTTTTCAAATGTTTTAAATTTGATCATCTGAGTCTAATATGATCCAGTATGATTGGGGTACTAAAAGACACTGCGGGCCATACAAGGCCCTCGGGCCATCAGTTGCCCATCCCTGGCTTAGATTGTTAAAATAGGGCCCAATGGCGCAGTCTATATCAGTTGCCTCAAAATGGACGTACAAATGCATTTGCTATTTAAACAACGTGGCGCAGGATGTCAAAATGACAACTGCATCGGGTTGAAACTAGCAAAAAACACGTGCGTCGCGCCTGGCTATGACTATGATATGCAGTGAAGGGCTTTATCTCAATAACTACAATGTTTTAGTCCAATTAGGCAAACGCTCAATTTCTCTGGCAGGTTTTTTTTAAATGTTAGTTCTAAGTACCTGTTTCAAAACCTTCTAAAATTCAAATAAATTATATATGTAATTTTTTTTTTGCTAATTATGTCCTCCAAAATACTGTTCCAATAATTATATTTTTGCTATAGCTCTTGTGTAAACAAGCGAACAAAATAAAAACATACTTAGATACATTTAGGCTAGGGTTAACTATAAAATAAAGCAATTGTCCTGTTCTCAGGAAAAATATATTTTTCATGAACATCAGATGATGTCACATGATTGATAAATGTTGTACATTATTTTTTTAACTGACTAATTTTAATGTTTGTATTGTACTTTGTATTGTATGTTTAGCTGTTTAGTGAATTGTTTTGTGTTTCACAATTGCTTTAATGTCAGGTTTGACAACTTATCTCACAGTACATTTTACTACAAAAAAGGAGTACCTGAAGATTTGAGTAAATCTTTGACTTCACTGATTTTATTTAGATATTAAAACATGAACTACACTTAGACTTTTTCTACAGCGTATTCTACTGGTGTAATTGCATGATAAGATTCTGATTTAACATGACAGATTTTGTTGCTTTGGGGTGCCGCCCTGACCATAATGGGCTGAGCTTTTGAACAAACTGTCCTACTAATTAGTTTTGAATAAGTGCTCCGCAACAAGAGTGCTTTTCTTATCTGTATGGCGGTAGCTTTCTACTAATTTCTACTAATTGTCTTCCTAAATCTGCCCATTTCCTGTTTGCAGCTCTTCGGCTGTGGTTCAGTGGCCCAGACCATTCTCAGCAGAGAAAAACAAGGAGAAAATCTCACCATTCATTTTGGCTTTACTTTAGGGGTAATGCTGGCTGTGTACATGGCAGGAGGCGTGTCAGGTAACTGGTCACACTGGCAAATAGAGAAGCCTAGAAAACACTTGTGTATATGTAACTTGCACATATGCTACATAACCTTAAAATTTACATGACTGTCCGTTACCTATAGTCTGCTATAAAAATAAAACACAAATTTGAAGTGAACTTTTAAATGATTCCAAAATGCATTTAATAAAGAAAAGGCATTAGTCTGGTACAGCTGAGTTCAAAGCATCTTCTCATTTCAAAGGTCATATTTAGCTATCCATCAGGGATGTTTTCACAGTTGTTTGTGATCTTTGATCATGCTCAACAAAACATGCAATGTTCAGTCTACACACAAACCACCTACTCGCCATATGCAACATGTCAATATCCATGATCTAATCAAAACTACATAAACTAGACCAGTTTATTCCTCTATTGCGGTTTATGTGCATTTATTCTCTTAAGACCTAAATTTGGTCACAGGAGTAAAATGGCTAGCGAGGTAGAAAAAGCCTTTCATGCAGTAATAAGCCTTAGACAGCTGGATCAAATATACCCCATACAGAGTATTCCATGATCTTGACCTTTGACCATAAAGAGAGAGAGTGAAGGGTGGATTTGTTTCAGTGCTTAACAGACTTATGCTTCCTTACAAATGTTAAGATTAATGAATGACATAATAGAGGGGGAAGCCTTGTGCTTATTGTATTTTATGTGCTCTGTTTCTCTGACATTCAAAAATATTCTATAGTGATGGACAGGGGGAGGAAGAAATAATCGGTCAATTACATGCTCTTAAATCTTGCATAAGGCTTGGTGTCAAGTGGAGGCGTGTGTTGGGTTTGATAAACCAGATTGGACATGTATGTCTGGCCTTCATTAAGACAATTCCTCAAGGATTATGGTGAGGTGAAACTTTTATTATAATAATGCAGATGATTCCTGGAATTTCTTTAAAAGCTTACCATTGAATTTCCCCTGCAATAACACACAAGACATATAAAATATGTGGACACAAGACATATAAAACAGATATAGTATGGAGAATCCTAATAGTTGTACAAATTAACACATATTAGCCTATGTTTAAAAAGCAACATACTATGAATTAAACGTTGTTCTGCAGTTAGGTGCATATGTCACCATCTACATTATGCTCCAACAGACATGTGCCAGTCACTACCGGTCGGAGGAGTCACAACATAACGTTACACAATCCACTGGCACATGCCACTGATAACTGGATGTACCACCGGACGTGCTGCTAAACGTAGCGGCATGTGCCAGTGGCTTCTGTGCATAAGATGTAATGCCACTTAATGTTAATACCACCTCTCTATATCTCCTGAATCTGATGGGCTGTTTACAAACTGTTTTCAACTAAAAACAGAACTTTTTATGCATTTTGGCCATTCATTTACACAAAAACTGCATTTTGTGAGCCTGAAAATGCAAGTTTTTGAAGACGATACCGTTGTCGTCTTTATGCAAACCACAAAAATGCAAATTTGCAAAAAAGGTGATGTACATGCACGTACATATTACGTATCAGTCTATAGGTATGCGTATGTGTGCAGGCAAATAGTGTTTCTTTACAATGTGACATCACCAGCTGGCCTGGCATGCATAATTCAGTGTTTTTAGTCATTTTTGCTGATCAGTATGAATGGGGATCATTTTGACATCGTGGTCATCTGTATGTGAAACTTTTCAAAAAACCTCTAATGCCGAGCTCACACTGCACGATTTTAGCCCGATTTTTCACTCGCCGACAGGTTTCGCGAAATCGCCGACAAATGCCCGAAATCGGTGCTTGTTCACGCGAGTGACGATCACGCAGTGTGAATTATCAAAGACGCGATCTGAGGGAGTCGCCGACACGTCGCAGATGCCCACAAAATATTTGGCATGCTAAATATCTGGAGCTCTCGGCGATTCACAATCACGCTGTGTACATCGGCGACGACCTACAGCCAATGAGAGACCAAGATACAGGGCAGAGGGAAGTTCGGGGAGGAGTTATAGACCAGAATATCAGTATTTTAATAGATATATGAACAATTATATCATACAGAAACAAGCACAAACATTTGCTTGACCAGCCACAACAGCATAACAGTTACTGCAAAATTATTTACCTCCAACTCTCTTTGCAGAACACCCAATCCCTGTTCCCTGCATCTCCCTCCTGCTTAATCTGTTTTTCTTTTTCTCCTTGTAGCTGGAAATCAGCTCACAGACAGTTTGTGGGCTATATATATATTTTACTCCGGTCTGACGCATGTGGGTCGTGCAGTGTGAAAACCACGGTGACCTGACGACTTTGAAAATCGTGCAGTGTGAACTCGGCATTAGGGAAAACTTTTCTGTTTTCAGTACACTTATTGTTGTGCAAACTTACCCTGAGTGCCTACAGAGAGAACCTCTAAAATATCTACAGGATGCCTTCCCCTGGCCCAGCCAACTTAAGTTCTCATGAGGGTCACAGTACCAGCATCGTAGTTGTGAGGACACACTTCAGTTCACACTGTGCTGTCACAAATCAGCAGAGGGTGAAGCCTTCAGTGCATAATTTACCAGCACTGGGGTAGTGTGTGGTCTTCCTAAAAAAAACGGTAATTATATAAAATAATAAATAAATATTGAATAATGATAATAATAATACAAATAAATTGCGCTTTTATTTGTATTAGCATTTTAATATTTTATTTAATAATAATTATTCATTGCACTTTTACTCATGTTTGCATTTTTTTTAATGATAATGATTGTTTTTATTACAATTGCACATAAAAAAAGATGACATCAAGAAGTTGTTAAACAGAAGAAATAATGATTTTAAAATAAAAATTCTAATATGAATAAAAGGACAATGATAGTGGTGGTGCAGTTCGGGTTGTTCAGGGGAAATGTGTCGAGGGGCATGAGGCCCTGTGGTTTATCATTCAGTAGTGGTGTCTAGACCTCAAGTACACAATTGTGCATGTGTTGTTCTGGCGATGCATGCAACTGAACTATCAGAGGTGACGAGTCTTGAGTCAGATCTGTTCCTCATCCTTCCTCTCAGTGTGTCACAAGGGGAGACAGAGCCATATATAAATATATGTATGTGACGTTAAATATAGCCAGAGTTCTGCAGTAAAAGTCGTCAAAAGTGTGCATTTGTGCATGAATAAGTTGGTTAGCCTAGCAGCCCACATGACTGTGATAATCTTACATGCTGTGATGATGACTACAGTATTGAACTAATGAGCTTTTCTAGAGCATATGTCCCAGGTGGAAGTCAGGTGTAGGCACTGGCCTGTCATTATTAAAGGGCTAGTTTACTCAAAATTAAAATTCTTTCTTCATTTACTTACCCTCATGTTGTTCAAAACTTGTATAAGTTTCTTTATTCTGCTGAACACAAAAGAAGATATTTTGAATAATGTTGGTAACCAAACAGTTGACGGTAGCCATTTATCCCCCCCCCCCATACTATTAATGTCAAAGGCTACCGTATAATAATAATATCTTGTGAATAAACAAGATTAATTCTGGTTTTTAACAAAATTGGCAAAAAATATTTTACCTTAACCAATCAGTTGCGTTTTAATATGCAATATTGTTATGACGCTTTTTAGATTCTTCAAAAGAACCAAACAACAAGACTGGCTTCCTGCTTAATGACTATCATGGGTCAAAACTGAAATCAAGAAAAATTAGCAAATTTTTTATTTGATCAACATTTAACCAGCTACCAAATGTTTGAGAAAACAGTTATGTGGGTCAGGAAAGGCCAGTGTTTTCCATTCTGAAGCGGCATGTACAGTGGGTTCAGTGACATAAGAGCAATCAGGCCTGCAGAATTGTCTAAGCTGAGGTACTCCTAAGCCATTTGTGTCTGAGGACCAGATTATGTCAGACCCAATTCCCATTGACTACCTCAACTAGTTTTTGTAGCAAGTGTTTATGAAGAACACTCTGGATTAAGAGAGGGAAAGAGAAAGTATACATACTGTATATAACAATTAGAGAAAGCACATAAAAACTTGTGAGTGTGAGATGAATGATGCAGTGTGCTCTTTTGATTCCAAATTCCTGTACTACAAAAAAACCTCAGCATGCTTATATGCAAACCTCAATCAATACAAAATCATCATTCAAAAATGGACCACTAAAACCAATGCAGATTTTGATGACTTTGCTGTCATCAAAAGTTTGCAGTCTCTCAACTGTTGCATCTCATTGCAGGTGGACATGTGAACCCAGCTGTTTCTCTGGCTATGGTTGTCTTGGGGAAACTCCCATTAAAGAAATTTCCTGTCTATGTGGTAGCCCAGTTTCTAGGTGCCTTTGCGGGGTCTTGTGCTGTCTTCTGTCTGTACTATGGTAAGTTTTCACTGCATATCTATTTTTTTGCTTCCTGTTATTGGCTCCTTTTACACCTAAGACAGACTTAATTTTTTTTTTAAATTATAGCGGTTTTAGCACTGGCCCGCAGTTATTGGATTGAATTAGCTCATTCTCATGAATAATGTGGTGAAAAGCTCAGAAACTGATGACGCCGATGATTACTCCAGTCCAGGGGTGTCCAAACTCGGTCCTGGAGGGCCGATGTCCTGCAGAGTTTAGATCCAACCCCAATTAAACACACCTGAACCAGCTAATCAAGCTCTTACTAGGCATACTAGAAACTTCCCGGCAGGTGTGTTGAGGCAAGTTGGAACTAAACTCTGCAGGATACCGGCCCTCCAGGACCGAGTTTGGGCATCCCTGCTCCAGTCAATCACAACTCCAAGTTAACGCGTGTACCTCACATTTCATGACGTGGGTTCAGCTTTGCTTTTTAAACTGGAAGAATAAAATGGCTCAGGAAAACAAACAAACATAACTTTCCCCTTAATAATAAACATTGTTTTAGTGCAACCTGTACATATCTGTTAACACGTATAAAAAAATGTGTTTTAGGGTTTCATGGCCTTAGGCTTGATATTACGCATGCACACAATATACACAGACGCACAACTCAAACTAAACATTTTTTGTCTGGTTTGTTTTGATCTTTGTTAGATTAAGATAGATATTAGATATAACATTAGATTGATTAAGTTACTCCAAAAAAGTAATGTTACAGAGTAGCCTAGTTTTTCTAGATTGCAATAGGATTTTATTGTATTATTATTTAGCAATTACACTGTACAGTCATTAAATTTCTACCTAATTACTATGAATTCTTATTCTAAAATCTTTCTCTAGTTGAAAAGCTGTTGGATGTTGAAGTATAATTAATAATCTGTCCTTTGCAGCAACTCATTTCAATGTTTTGTGCATAAAATACCTAAATAAAATCCATAGGTGCCTTCGCAAATTTTGCTGGAGGAAAACGGATTGTAATTGGTGAAAATGCCACAGCAGGTATCTTTGCCTCATATCCACACGAAGATCTTTCATTGTTAAATGGATTAATTGATCAGGTGAGTGAAACACAGTAATTCGTTATTTTAAATATCACATAATCTCACTAGTGATTATACAATGAAATTAACAGCACTCCAATGTTAAAGTGGACATCGGATGCCAATTTTCCACAAGTTGGTATGATTCTTTGGGGTCTTCATGAAGTGTCTGCAACATACTTTGGTTAAAACTCGAGAGGCAGTATTAAAGGTTACTTATTATGCCCTAATACCTAATATGCAATACATGTCCCCAGAATGTGTCTGTGAAGTTTCAGCTCAAAATACCCCACAGATCATTTATTATATCATTTTGAAAGTGCTTATTTTTAGAGGAAGCAGAAACACACTGTTTTCGTGCATGTATCTTTAAATGCAAATAAGATGCTGCTCCCCGCCCCCTTTTCCAGAATAGGGCTGTGCCTTTACAGCTCGTACATCAAATACTTTGCTAAAAAAACATCTGTTTGGTTTTGATTATCGTGTCTATCGTGCTGAAATCATGCATTATTTTTAGAGGAAGCAGAAACACACTGTTTTCGTGCATGTATCTTTAAATGCAAATAAGATGCTGCTCCCCGCCCCCTTTTCCAGAATAGGGCTGTGCCTTTACAGCTCGTACATCAAATACTTTGCTAAAAAAACATCTGTTTGGTTTTGATTATCGTGTCTATCGTGCTGAAATCATGCATTTTAAAGCCATATCAGTTTAAACTTCTGATATAGAGAGCACACATCCGAAGCACGTGCACAGAACGTGGCTGTCACACGGCATGTGAGTACTAAACTAAGTTCTCTTTCATGTCGTATTGTGCTTAACCCTCTGGTATTGTTCATTTGGGAGTCACACTTGTGTTGTTCACGGTCAAAAGTAACCGGGCACCTGAAATGTAACTTTTTTCATTTTTTTATTTTCAGTGAAATCAATGTAATGTATTTTTGTTCAATAATATTTTTTATTTTGTATTTTGAGAGAAATTTATTGTACTATTTAATATTTATGCAATAATTATGATCAAATTTTCCCATTGAAAATAATAAAAACATTTATTTTCTAATATTTTTCTATTACTTTTCAATTATGACAGTATGTCATGTTAAAATAGAGACATTGCCTTTAAAACCTAATTTAAGGCAGATTAGTTCCATCTGGTGGGTGCGAGTGTCTGTTTTGCACACATATTTTAGAGTGTCACCCCTTCATTGCTGTGCACTTTTTTTCTGCATTGTGAATGATTTGTAGATTGTACACACAAGAAATTCTCTGTATTTTCATATTTTTGCATATTTCCCATTCATTTCCAATGGCTGTCGTTTTTGAATCAAATAAACAATTTTTTTGTGGTCACATAGTGACTGCCATTAAAGTCAACGAGTTTCGTACCATTCCGATGAAGTAGCGATTTTTAAAATGTACAAAAAAATATTTTCTGGTCTAAAAAGTCTGAACAATACCCGAGGGTTAAACTGTAAAATACACACAAGGTTATGTTAAAAACACACTACAAAAACAGTCAGTTATGTCTGTGAAGGTAAACAGCTGGGAAAGAAATCACATTTTTATATTAGATCTGTGTATGAAGTGATAGCAGTGTAATATGCAGTACCTACTGCTGTCTATGCAGTTATATGACCCAAACAATAAAATATTTTATATTAGATCTGTGTATGAAGTGACAGCAGTGTAATATGCAGTACCTACTGCTGTCTATGCAGTTATATGGAGCCAAACAATAATGCAGGTTTGGGCTCACTCAAGGAGGAGTCTTTGCTAATACGGCGGTGTCAGTCAGCAGCTGTGGGCGGTAATATTATAATAAGAACCCCTTCCTACGTCAAAAGG
>NW_015505189.1:17195-18429 GCF_001515645.1 Sinocyclocheilus grahami | reverse complement strand
CTCTGACCCATGCCTGTTCTATGACCACGTCTCTGTCTTCTGCTAGTAAATAGCTTGCACATGGATCCGCATGTCTCAAGTCTTGTCAGCCCTGTAACCGAATACTCGGCCACACAAGGATCCAGCAGCTGTTCAAGTAGACATTGGCCAGGTATGGACACAGCAAGAATTTTATTAGCCCTTAAACAGGGCACACGATCATTGGAGAACTTTACTCGAGAGTTTTTAGCCATCGCTCACTATTCTGATTTACCAGACTGTGTATTGATAGAGTTTTTCTGCGATGGCTTTAACCAACCTCTTAGGTCTAAGCTTAGACGCGAGGGTCCACGTTTGTCACTCGCTCAGTTTATGGATTATGCTTTGTTGACTGTTGGATCTTTGTTTACTGTGGGTGTCGCGGAGAAAGTATGCGACACAATGTCTGTGACTGAAATGGCGGCCACACTAGAGCACGCTCACAAGATGGCAGACACAACAGCATCTAGTCAAGTCACAGCTGATAGTCATGAGTCGAGTCAAGTCACAGCTGATCGTCATGAGTCAAGTCAAGTCACAGCTGATAGTCATGAGTCAAGTCAAGTCACAACTGATCTTCATGAGTCAAGTCAAGTCGCAGTTGATCGTCATGAGTCAAGTCTAGTCACAGCGGATTTTTATGAGTCCAGTCAAGTCTCAGCTGAGCTGCCAGTGCCTCATTACGTCACAGCTGATCTTCTAGAGTCTCGCCATGTATCAGCTGTTAGTCCAGAATCTCGTCACGTCTCAACTGTTCGTCCAGAGTCACGTCACACCTCAGTTATTCATCCAGAATCACATCGCATCACAGCTGATCATCCAGAGTCATGTCACGTCCTGTCTGTCACACCCAGATTCTCAAGGTCAGCCCTTCGGTATCCCAGTCTGGTATCCAGTGTGAGGGATGCACCGCTGGTGTCTGCACACACCGCTGGTATCCCCAAACCCACTCACTCTAACCTTTCTATTCATGAACTCTTTCCCCTGTCTGCAGCACTTCCCATATGGGGGGTTGCTTTATGGTGTATCTGGGCCGCGTACTCCACCGCCGATTTGCTAGAGGCAGCAGCACCGGCTACAACATCTCCAGAGGTGGCGGCTTACGCTGCAGAACCTCCCGAGGTAGCGGTGTCCACTGCTGTGCTCCCAGAGGCCATGGTGTCCACTGTAGTCTCTTCGGAGGTGGCGGCACAGGCTGCAGAACCTCCCGAGATGG
>NW_015505189.1:15793-17094 GCF_001515645.1 Sinocyclocheilus grahami | reverse complement strand
TGAACTCTCTGCCTGTCCTGTTCCGCCAAGGGAGGCCGCCTATGAGCTCTCTGCCTGTCCTGTTCCGGCCAAGGAGGCCGCCTATGAACTCTCTGCCTGTTCTGTTCCGGCTAAGGAGGCCGTCTGTGAATCCTCGTCTTGCCCTGTCACGGCTATAGAGGCCGTTTACGAACTCCCTACTTGTCCTGTCACGGCTATGGAGGCCGTCTGTGAACTCTCGTCCCGTCCTGTCACGGCTATGGAGGCCATCTGTGAATCCTCGTCCTGCCCTGTCACGGCTATGGAGGCCGTCTGTGAACCCTCTGCCCGTCCTGTCACAGCTATAGAGGCCGTTTGCGAACTCCCTGCTCGTCCTGTTACGGCTTTAAAGGCCGTCTGCGAACTCCCTGCTCGTCCTGTCACGGCTATGGAGGCCGTTGGGGAATCCTCATCCTGTCCTGTCACGGTGATGGAGGCCGTTTGTGAATTATTTGCTTGCTTTGTTTCGGCCCAGGAGGTCGTTTGTGAACTGTTGTCCTGTCCCGACCCAGCCGGGGAGGCTGCCTCTGAACACCCAGCCTTATCTGTCAACCGCAATGTTCTGTCGGTGTTGTCTGTCTCTGCTTTTTCGTTATTACAGTCTCCGCCATGGTCTCCTGATTGGTGTGGTTCACCGGGGGGGTTCCCTGTTCCCTCTGCTCCGCCGTGGTGGTCTTCTGCCCCGCCGTGGTGGTCTACTGTCTGGCTCTGGTGGTCCTCCGCTCTGCCGTGGTGGTCCTCCGCTCTGCCGTGGTGGTCCTCCGCTCCGCCATGGTGGTCCTCTGCTCTGCCGTGGTGGTCTTCTGCCCCGCCGTGGTGGTCTGCTGTCTGGCTCTGGTGGTCCTCTGCTCCACCTGTACGGCCGGCTTCGCCCTGGCTCTCTACTCCGCTGGTTCTGCCTCAGTTCCCGGTCTCTCCACTTCCTTGTGGACCTGGCCCTCCATCCCTCCCCCTGTTCCATGAACTTCCGTCTGCTAGCCATCAGAGGTCACCCTTTCCATTTTCATTGACTCTCGCACTACACACTGTTGCATATCATTCCGGACTACATATCCCATCATTCATTGCACTGATTGCACACAGCTGTTTCATATTACTCACTCCCTAATTAACACTCACTCTTATCCCTTCCCTCTGCCGAGTATTGTTTAGCATTTATCACTCCCCTAGCGATAGCTACACTACGGAGCCTGTTTAGTTTGTCATAGCCTCACCTTAGTCTTGCCTTGTCTGTGTTCTCGTTTCTTGATCTTCGCCTGTGTCTCTCGGATTCCTCCTCTCGT
>NW_015505189.1:12746-15721 GCF_001515645.1 Sinocyclocheilus grahami | reverse complement strand
TTTGATTCTGTTTGCCGATCGTTGACCTCCGCTAGCCTTAGGATTATTCTTGTGTCTTGCCCGCCTTATCCCTGTCTGCCATTCTCCAACCCATGCCTGTTCTATGACCACGTCTCTGTCTTCTGCGAATAAATAGCTTGCACATGGATCCGCACGTCTCAAGTCTTGTCAGCCCCGTAACAAAGACGAATCAGTTGTAGGTGAGTCTGTGGGAGCAGATAAGCAGACGTTGTCTAATATTGCTTTCTTTCATTTGTCTTTGGCGCTCTTCATTAGTTGGCTTGTTGAGCCAGGCGGTTACGGCTATCTAAATCACCAGCTTAGCTTTAGTGCTTCTTAAAGAATGAGATGAAAAGTTCTTTGACGGTATTACAAAATTGTTTCAAGATTGCTTTCTTAAAAGATTTAACTGATGTTTCAAAGAGGATAGAAGCAAAACCCTACAGACTGTTTCAACACACTGCTTTGGTCGCCATCTTGTTTCAACCCCAGAGATTGTCTTATTATTGGGAGATGAGAGGGTTTGTATTACTTACCATTGGAGAAAGCGTAATGGTCAACTTGGATCACGTGTGCCTTGATAACCAATCACATTACAGCCTTGACATCATTGAATTTTAGTCAGAGTTGTGCGACACTCAGTCGCCATTTACGGATACTATAGATATTAATGAGAAGTGCCGTAAGTGCCCACCTGTCGCAAAAAGTCAGTGACTTTTCTTAAAAAATTGAATTTTTTTCCGGTTTAAACTCTAAAAATAGTTTAATCCAAAACTATTTTGTTTAATGGCAAAGAAGTTGAATATTAGGCCAGGGTTCCTCAAATCTTGCCCTGGAGGGCCAATGCGCTGCAGAGTTTAGCTCCAACCCTGATCAAACTCACCTACCTGTGATTTTCTTATGATCCTGAAGACACTGATTAGCATGCTCAGGTGTGTTTGATTAGGGTTAGAGCTAAACTCTGCAGGAAAGTGGATCTCGTTGCCAGATTTGAGGATCCCTGCGATAGGCTGTCGATTCACTGAATGATAAGCCGTTTCCTCACAAAAGCTGTTTATTCAGCGTGAAGCCTTTCCTCCATGGGTGCAGCCTGAGCAATATGCTCAGTATTGCTCAGAAAATCAAAAACGCTTGATAATTGAGACTGTTTAGGTTTTTTGGGGATTAAAAAAAAAAGAAGTGAATGGATTATCATCGTTGTAGGGTGGTTGTGTCCACACATTGCTAAGACACCATTTATATAAAAACATTGACAATTCCCAAAAGTGAATTTTTTTTTCATCCGATGTCCCCTTTAAAGCCTGTGCTAAAATAGCCTGGCATAAATCTCTGGTGGAGAACTTTGAAAGCCCATTTCCATCTCAAGAATAAAAATAACTAGCTAGTTAGAATTATAACTAAAAAATCTTATTCTTTTTTTAATTTCTCTCACAATTTTATTTCTTACTACTCTTCTTACTTTAAGGAAAAATTTTTGCCGATCATTAGTCTCTATTTACAGGTGATTGGCACAGGTGCCCTGGTCCTCTGTATTTTAGCCATCGTAGATAAGAAGAATATTGGGGCCCCTAAAGGAATGGAGCCACTGGTTATTGGTCTGAGCATCCTGGCTATCGGAGTGTCCATGGCGCTGAACTGCGGCTATCCCATCAACCCTGCCAGAGACTTGGGACCTCGGCTCTTCACTGCTATGGCAGGATGGGGACTAGATGTGTTCAGGTACAGAAAACCCCCTCTGCATTGACATTCTTTTTCTTATTTTTTGTTCAGATTTTCTGCTTCCCTTATTTTTGCTTATGCTGTAACAGGAAGGTTTTTTTCAGAGGGTGTGTATAATAACACAATGCAGTTAGAACTGTTACCCTGTATCTAAGTGGAAAAAGTGTCAACCAGCATGTGAGAAACAGAGGCGCACCACCAACTAACGTACCTTTTGAAACTCTTAAGTGTAAAGGCCTATCACCATTCTTCTGACTGAGCAAATACATTTTTAAATGCATTTGTGTGTCGCCTGCATATTGAACCAATTTTAAAAATTTACGTGAGGCAGCCTGAATTCTCCTTGCATGAATATTCAGAGTGGCGCAACCAAAGACAGGATGTTTTATTCTTTTTAAGGAAAAAAAAAGTTGTCTTTTACTAAACTCTGTTTCTAGCTCTCACAATTATCTAGGTCATTTTTAAATAGTTTTTGTTGCTGCTCTTCAACAGCAAAAAGAGTCAGAGTCTGTGCACAGTTCTACACTGAAATGATCGAATAAAGTCTTAAGTGATTGAGTGTTGAATAAAATAACTGCCTAACATATGCAATACAGTAGTGCTGTTTACAATCACACGTCAGCAGTAAAAACCCTCCAAAACACTGTAGCCTTTGACTTATTGATGCATATCTGGCATATTCCAGTTTTGCATTACTGTGTATAATGTACCGAGATTTTCAATGAATTAAGACTAATTAAGATCATGGTCATTCAGCTGTCAAATATTTTTTGTATATTTTGTTGTTCAGCCCTTTATTTATTTTTTTCGCTTTACAGCTACAGACACAGGATGTTGTCCAGGAAGAGCTAATCACATATCAGTAGCCTACATGAGGAAATGCTTGATCTGTCTGCTTAATTTGTCTTCCAACTTGAAAATAGATTAGGGGTCACCTGAGGGCAAATGCTCTGGTGTTATAATTGCAACAAACAAGCATGTACATTATAAACAGTGTACATGAAGATTACTTAAGTTCAGTTCAGCAAAGTGTCTGCATGCAGTGGCAATGCATTTGTTTACAGTTACCTTTGCCAACCTGTTTGTAGAGAAGGTTCAAGGACAGAGAGCAGCTGTATTCTCAGTAGCCTATAAAAGGATCAAGGGATTGAGGGAGGGAAAGTGTGCTACAGATGGGGAGCACTAGAGTGACACACTAAGCACAGATTACAATAAATGCATTAGTGTCTATACAGCTAGACACCAACACTGTTGAC
>NW_015505189.1:10740-11059 GCF_001515645.1 Sinocyclocheilus grahami | reverse complement strand
CTATTTGTCTTAACTTTCACAGACATCTGATAACCCTATATCCTGCCATAAGCAGAAAGATGTTTTTCTCTCACTGAAATGAAAGAAGAGGGTACTTTACTTTCCACTCTATTTACTCAAAAGACGAACAGGCCTCCTTGTCTGTAAATGATTAAGTCAGTACGAATCAAATCATGTATTGATTCAGACATGAATCAATACAATACATGAATAGATGAGCAACCAACTGCATGCATAACTGCTGATAAGGTAACATGCATGAGGTAACAGAATGAACGTTGCAATGCATGCTAAAATAAATGTGCAATTAACTATTATA
>NW_015505189.1:10013-10730 GCF_001515645.1 Sinocyclocheilus grahami | reverse complement strand
TGTGTGTGTGGCCAATTCAATTCTAACTGAAAATTTTCTTTAGAATACTTACATTCAGAATTTTTGCCCAGTCCTGACTTTATTCTCATCTTCAGGGCTGGAAATGGCTGGTGGTGGGTTCCAGTGGTCGGGCCGATGGTGGGTGGTGTGGCTGGGGCAGTGATCTACTTCCTGATGATTGAGCTGCATCACCCCCAGCCTGAGAAGAACCTTGAAGACGACAACAGCATCAAAGATAAATATGAATTGAGCACCGTAAACTAGAAGGAGAGGGAAAGTATGCTATCTTTTCCTTCACCATAGACTTCAAACAAAAAGCACTGCTATTTCTACGTACTCTCTCCTTCTCTGTCTTTTCTTCTAGATGTGAGTTTTTTGCCAAGTAATTTCATGAAACCAAGCAGCTATGAAAGACAGCGTAATTCTAGCTTTTTTCATGTTCTAAAGTTTAACTATAGAACATTTCCAAAGATCCCCATTCATTCTATCAGCACATAGTGACAACAGAAATAATCAGGTATTTAATGTAAAGCATCCACAGTTTATGAGTATTTACCTTCAGTAAGTGTCACACCACTGCCAGTAACAGATTACAGGTGCTAACTGATCCTCCATATTAACAACTCTGGAATGTATATAGAGATAATCAGAATTTTCGACTGGTTTCTCAGGTTTCCTTTCCCTTAAGATACAGCCAATGCAGGTTGTCCAGCCTCA
>NW_015505189.1:8020-8849 GCF_001515645.1 Sinocyclocheilus grahami | reverse complement strand
AATGTTGGTAACCAAAAAGTTGACGGTAGCCATTGACTTCCATAGCATTTTTTTACTGTTTGGTCACCAGCATTCTTCAAAAATATCTTCTTTTGTGTTTAACAGAAGAAAGAAACTTGAGGGGGAGTAAATTATGACAGAATTAAAATTTTTGGGTGAACTATCCCTTAAATAGCATTAAACATGAGGAGGAAGAGATCAAACAATAAAATAAACCGTTCTGACTGCATTTATCTGCATATCTGACCTGATTTAGTCATTATCACTGTCTGAACATCAACATCGGCTCACTGAGTCCACTGAGTTTATGCATAGGTCTGCATGCCGTCCGTTTCTGCTAACTAGACTGTAATATGTTCATCAGCCAACCATTCTATGAAACAATACATCTGCAAAATGTGTAAAGTTGATTCGAATTTAGAAAATCATCAACAGCATGATCGTTGAGAAGAATTACTACTTAACCTACATCAGAATTACTATAACATTTTAATGTGAGAATCAGTCAGAAACAGTTTTTTGAACAGAAATTAGTCTTTAATGACATCTAACAAGGCTAAAATGATAAAAGAGCTTACACACACAAACCGGGTTCCCATGTTTTATGTGGGCATTCCATTGGCGTAATTTTTATATTGTATAAACTGTATTTTCTATCCCCTTTCCCTAACCCTACCCCTCACAAAAAAACCTTCTGCACATTTAGATTTTCAAAAAAACAAAAACATTTTATATGCTTTATTTTATAAACTTACTCATTGGGACCAGAAAATGTCCTCCCAAAGACAAGGATTTTGGATATTGCCATCTTTGTGGGGACATTTTGTCC
>NW_015505189.1:3433-4064 GCF_001515645.1 Sinocyclocheilus grahami | reverse complement strand
ATAGACACATAAAAGCAGCTGTCATCCTGACAACTTAATTATTTCGAATCCCTGTTCTGTTCCGCTCTCCTACTGAGATATGCCTTCAGGCAATTAAAAATCCCTATGGGAAAAATCGAAGCAGAAAGACAGACCCGAAATCCTTGTTTTTAACAACTACACACTGATGAGTCCATGACTCTGACAGGCGCACTGCAAGGGTGGGACAACTGTAACTGTAAAAATTAATAGGGGAAAGATAGTTAATTAAATGTCCTTTCTTTCAAAAGTTTGAGGTCAGTATGATTTTTCTTTTTTAAGAAGGCTCTTATGTTAACCCAGGCTACATTTGATAGATAATAAAATACAGTAAAACAGTAATATTGTGAATTACTACAAATTGAAATAAGCCTAACACTTTTCTATTTCAATATAGTTCAAATGTAATTTATTCCCGTAAAGGCACTGTTGAACAAAGACAAGCAGATTATGGCCTACAAGTGCAGTGACAACACAGCTTTCGAAAAAGGCTACTGTCTGGACTGCCGAAAGAACCGCTGTAACACTTTGGGTTATCAAGACATCAAGAAAGTCCGCACTGGCACAAGCAAGAGACCGTTTCTTAACACCCGCTCACACATGCCATATAAAT
>NW_015505189.1:0-1902 GCF_001515645.1 Sinocyclocheilus grahami | reverse complement strand
ATTTTTAAAGCAGACACCAAAAAGCTTCTAACTGTTTTCTTAACATTGTCAAGCTTCCATTTCATGTTTTGTTATTCCAACGGCCTCTAGTGGACATTGCAGGACATGGATATGCTTTTTTGAAATGAAGTTTAAAAAAAAATCATTACTACCTAGGCTGAAACTCATAACAGTCTCTTTTCTTGTCAGAACTGCGTTTTACCCACAGACAGATGATGGCATATATAATTGAGCCGTCGCAGGAGAAGGTGTTCGCTGTGAAAAGAAGAGAGAGAAGCAGCAGCAGAAGCAGAGGATAATGAAGCAAGGCTAACATCTCGGATTACGCATGTAACCATGCTTCCCCGAGAGGGAGGGAACAAGACGCTGCGTCCTCTAGCGGACACTATGGGGAACAGAATGCCCACTCAGCCATGCCACAGCACATGCCTGTTTGCCTGATGAGAGAGCACCAAGGGAAGCTACAGACATATACTGAACCTTCCCTCAGAAAGGGGGCAAGCCGCTGACGCCTGTGGCTACTAGCATAACTTGGGAAAAATAGGGGAACCCGACCAATTAGGAGGGATACTCCATTAAGTTAAAAACACAACTATCCTCAGAAGGCTATGTTACAGTGAGCCAAAGCAGAAGGCTGGGCCCAGGGGGACCGCCCACTTAAAAGCTTCAGGGGTAAGGGGAGGTAGACCATCTAATTAAAACCCCTAAGGGGGGTGGGGGAGTCCAACCACAGAGTACTTGGAAAAAAAGCCCACATCACAAGGGTCAGACTGAACCATCAGTCAATGGTTTGCTAGCAAGCGAAACACATAAGAATATCATTAGTCCAGCCTCAGATCCCAATGTACCCTGCATCCCTATGAAACCAGTGGCATGCACAGACCTCCGCAAGGGCAGGGGAGAAATCGCGTAACAACTTTCTTGGTACCACGTAGCACTTGAACAGTGTTAAGAACTACCATCTTTGCCGTTTTATATCTGAAATAGCTTATGACTCTTATTAGTCTCCCAAAACTGAGTGAATATTGTCCCATTACAGATAATTTATAAAAATTACGAGACATAATGTAAAAGCTCAACCTTCAAGCAAACATCTGTGCATTTGTGTGTTCAATGTAGTCCAGCCTTTAATAAAATGTATGTGGTGTGTACTTGTGTCCAATGTGTTGTTAATTGTCTAAATAAATGTCTCATGAAATCACCTCATAAAACAAAGTAATAAAACAGGGAGGTAACATCACATACATCATGCATATTTATTATTTATTTAGGTGCCCTTTAGTGAGATGACATGACCACCGTGCAGCTTGTTGTTTGTTCAGTTTGAAAAGTTACTGGGTTCAAATCCTGACCTAACATAGGGGAAAATGTGTGACTAGACCGTTTTCAAGTCATATTTCTATGGTACTACAATATAGATGCTTTCTTTTAATTAGCACACATCCAGAAATATATTTAGCCATATTAGTTTTTAACTCAATGCTATTATTGCTCAGAAGACAATTTATAGCCAGTCCACCCCTGGCTAATATAAAAAGTAGACACAAGATAACATCACTTACTGTGATGTCTGGTTGAATACTTAATCAGTGGTGCTCTTGAAATATACCGTTACAATATGCAATAAACTAACAAAAAAAACAAAACGAAAAAAAAACCTTCCATTCGTATAGATTTGTACAGGAAATTAATAAAATTTAATTCAACACAAGGACATATTTTACCAAACAGTGAAAGGAGATTTGATCAAGGCTATTTTATTAATGCATTTCAAGTACTTAAAAAATTACAAGTTATCGCACACTACTTTTTGCAAAGTATTTAGTAAAAATGTTCAAAAGTGAGCGCAAAGAGAAGAAAAAAACAAACAGATAAAGCAAAAAAATTAAAATAAAAAAAAAA
>NW_015505188.1:3614505-3615013 GCF_001515645.1 Sinocyclocheilus grahami | reverse complement strand
CGCGGGTCGCGCGAGCGGCGGGCGGATGACTGGTCGAAGGCGGGTGCGTTCTGGAAAACTAAAATCAGGCCCTTTTTTCTTCACCGACCAGAAGCCACCACCTCCTCAGCAAGACATCAATAATATCCATCCGCCTCACTGCAGAAACGCCTCATAAATATACATGAGCGAGCTCCAGTCGGGATGAAGGGTAGTGTAGTTTGCGCTCCACCTGCTTTCTCCTTCTGCGCCAAACAGATCAAGATCCCGCAGGGTGCATAAGAACAGAGAAACACAGAGGTTGATATGGACACGTACTACAAATGATTAAATAACGTAACGTCCTTCAGTATGCAACCATACAGGGAATAATAACGCTTTATGCACTAATAATTTCATAATGTTCAGATAAACCAGAAAAGAGCAAAAATAAAACCATAAAACAAAAACAGAAAAATTCTGCGATTGCTGCGATGTTTACAGTAACAATATGAACTGAATAAACAAATAGCTATGGAAGACATTTAAA
>NW_015505188.1:3612244-3612795 GCF_001515645.1 Sinocyclocheilus grahami | reverse complement strand
AAAAAAAAAAAAAAAAAGGGAACCTACAATTTTTAAAGACGTTTGTACCTTTTGCTGTGTGTGCCAATGTTAATAAGGTCACAGGTCAGCCCCGCAGTGACTCGATCCACAACTGTGTACTCCTCACTCTTAGAGAAAGCCTGATGCTGGTCACTCTCTAGGTGCTGGTGGTCAGAAGGTCAGAACAGGTGAGAACAAATGTCATGTATTTTATGCAAATCCTGGTTCAGCCCAAAATTTATAATTACCGTTTGTTTGTTTTCAGATGAGAAACGGCATATACAAAGTGTTAATTTAAAATTGACTGCCTTTCTTTTGTTTCCAACACCTACCATCTTTAGGTTGTCGAATTTGACCTCACAGCACTCACAGTACCCTCCTTTCCTCTTTTCTCTCCCTTCATGTCCTATGCGCCTGCCTTTCTTTCCTCTAATTCCTCGTTCCCCACCAGACCTGAGGCAAAAAAGATTCTCATTCACACACAGACACACTCTCAAAAATGCCTGCATTACAAAAAGACATTTCTGATTCTCATTGTACCTTTGCTCTTT
>NW_015505188.1:3599445-3603129 GCF_001515645.1 Sinocyclocheilus grahami | reverse complement strand
GTGCATCTATTAATCATTTTGAGTCTAATATCATCCCATAGTAGAGAGAGAAGAGGGAACTAAATGTCTTTTCCAACTTGAAATATACAGTCACAAAGAATTGTTCATTACACAGAATCTGTACATATCGTGGATCATAAGCATCATTTGGCCACTGAGTGTAGTTTGAGCTCCTCCTCAATGCATCCTGTAAATGTTGTCATACACTCTTAAAAATAAAGGTGCTTCACGATGCCATAGAAGAACCTTTTTTGTCTAAATGGTTTCATAAAGAACCTTTAACATCTGAAGAACCTTTACGTTTCACAAAAGGTCCTTTGTGGTGAAAGTAGGTTCTTCAGATTAAAAAAGTTGCAAAAGAGATGGTTCTTTAAAGAACATTTGACTGAATGGTTCTTTGTGGAACCAAAAATGGTTCTGTGAAGAACCTTTTAAGCACCTTTTTTTTAAAGAGTGTATGTCTTTTACACTTTTTTGTGTTAAAAAATTATAGAATTGTGCTATAATAATCTTTAAAAATACAACTAAATATATAGACTATAAACACTTCAAAAGAAGTGTGAAATATGTTTTCTGTTTTGGAGGGATGATCATTTTAAAATCATTTTTTGATTTATTGCATACATTTTTATTTATTGCATCAAAATTTGTTAAAACTTTACTAGTTAGGGCTGGATAATTGTATCAGCTGTTTATTATTCATGCAACAATACATATTACTGTTACCGTTTTTATTAATAACCATTGCTATATAGAGGATATGTTTGTCTAGTGCTCTTATGAATGTTTTTAGCATGACTTGTGAAAATTTAACTAGCCTACTGAATTTAACTAATTTATTTTAATTTAATATCTAATTTTAGCATCTAATTTAAATTAACTAATTTAACTACTGAATGACACAGCATAGACTTATAGTGTTTGCGTATTTCATTTAATTCTGGAACCTATTGTTCTACAGATCTGTGTACTAGTGTTACACTTACAGGGTTCCCACTCTTTCATGAACACCAGATTCAAGGACTTTTTAAAGCACCATGTATTTTATATCAAGCACCTATTATAGAGGATATGTTTGTCTAGTGCTCTTATGAATGTTTTTAGCATGACTTGTGAAAATTTAACTAGCCTACTGAATTTAACTAATTTATTTTAATTTAATATCTAATTTTAGCATCTAATTTAAATTAACTAATTTAACTACTGAATGACACAGCATAGACTTATAGTGTTTGCGTATTTCATTTAATTCTGGAACCTATTGTTCTACAGATCTGTGTACTAGTGTTACACTTACAGGGTTCCCACTCTTTCATGAACACCAGATTCAAGGACTTTTTAAAGCACCATGTATTTTATATCAAGCACCTATCAAATTCACACAATATGTAGTGTCATGAAAGACCTTACAGTATTTAACATTTCACTTACACTTAACATGTACATTAAAAATTTCAGAGTAATAATGTTTTGAATGTGTAGGTTTCATAAATTTAGACCATTTTGAGCAGTTGTGTTCAAAGGAATTTAATGAAATCCATTGAAGTCAGTACTGGTGATAAATAAAATAAAATTTCTAAAATATTGATAAAATATGCATCAAACTGATTTTTGCTCTAGTTCTTGTACAAGATTTAAATTTGAAAGAATTTCTCAATTTTTAAATTAATAAAAAGTGGTTAAATGTTGTAATAACATGGTAAAACCTGTTAACATGAAAAATTTGCACATTCACTCAAAAGATATGTTACTCATTAATAAATAAACTCAAGTCAATATCATTTTGTAAATTACTTTTTATTGTAAATCCCATTTTTTCATCTTTGACCTAGGAATGCAGCTCAAACATGCAGCTGCTCAAAACGTCAGTATTTTTTGAAAATATTTCATGGGCATTTTAAACCTTGTACATGTGCAAATCTGCAAAAAAAATATAAAGAAAAGAAATAAAAAATAGGACTTTCTATTTGCTTTTAAAATGTAAATGCTTTTCACTAAGCTGTTTTCCCAGTTTTTCAAGTTCTACATTTTCTCCTTAGCTCCATGTTGCAGTAAGTTTTAGGAGCTAATTTTTAGTCCATCTCTTATGCTGAAAAGTCTGTCTTTTCAGAGACTAACAAAAATGAGCTCCTAAAACTTACTGCCAGATTCTGGAAGATAAATTCTTCAAACAGTGGTACAAGGATGTGGTGCTGGTCCTTCAAGAGTCACTCTCAACTTATCTGTCCATAAAGCCTATAAAAATAGTCTTCATGTATTTCACAACACTTCAGAATGTTATTCTTATTAAGTGAGGGTAATTTTTTAGGATTTTTTACCCAAGCAAAGTCTCTGAGAATCTGACACCTTGTAATTCTGGAGACTCAAGGTTGCAGTTCTGGAAAATAGTGGCAATGGAGACTAAAAGGTTCCTGATGGTTTCACACTTAATTCTTCACATTAATTATTATTTATTTTGCAATTAACATGCTCTTTTCTTCTCCACCTGTTTTTTTCTGACCCCGCTGATCCAATGAGCATTTTGCTGACCAATGGTCATGCCTTAACTTTGAAATTTCTGTATTGCATTAGTTTTTATTATTTCTCATGGGGATTTAATCATTTTTGACTTCTCAGTCTGAGTTAAATCTCTTTTTTGGCTCAAATCATCCGTAGAAGAAAACCTGCCTAATAATTCTGCACACCTTAATAAGGAGTTTTTTATTTCCAGCCTTCATGTACAATTATTTATCACTTCTAAATGATTAAATACTACAATAATAGTAGTTATTAAGATTGATGTGGTTTGGAATTGGTAAAATGTGCTTGGAAAAAAATATGATCAGAATATCAACGTGCCTAATAATTATGCACGCGGTGTCCCTTTACAGTGCGCATGATCGCGAAATCGAAAGTGAACAGAGAGCGCTCATTCAAATGCGATTTCAATACCCCGCATATTGATATATATGATACTCCCTGATGTGCGAAAATAATATACAATATTAGAATGTTTGCAGGAGCGGGACACACACGTTGCGGGAGTGGGTGGTAATGGTCAGAAATTCAGTGGGAGCGGGCTTAAGAAATTTGTCCCTAAGGCTCTAGGCTGCGCATCAACACACGCTAAGTTTTTTTCATGCTACCCCATCTCCACCCCTAATCATTAGTGCCATTTCGTTCTGTCTTTGACAGAACATATAGGACAATTTTTGAAATAGCGCCACAAACAGGGGTTAAAGCAAAAAAAAAATTCTTTTGCTTGAAAATTTTCCCTCCGCCAAACCCCATTACACAGCCATACTTGTCACACAGACAGTTAGAATAAGACAAATAGGTTACCAATCATATGAAATTAGTATTAATAAAAAATTAATTTGTACAGAGGTGGCACAGAAGCACACAAAAGTGGCTTGTAGGTACATTTCCAGACGTTTAATGAGACTCAGAGGTGGCATGAGTGCAATTAATTTCATACATTTATGTGGAGATTAATGTTATAAATATAACATTTTGAATACAGAAATATTAAATTCAATTGATTAGTTTGAACGGCTGATTCATTCAGGAATGAAGCAAGTCTTTATGAATGGGTAATCATGAATCACTGACTTACTAGATTCGTTCAAAAACACACTTACTTTCTAACCTTCAAACACCGCTGTGTTTGCTTTTAGAGATGCAAAGTGGCTGAGCTGTTACTAT
>NW_015505188.1:3598342-3598863 GCF_001515645.1 Sinocyclocheilus grahami | reverse complement strand
CCAGGCCTTGAATCCATATGTCTGAAATTCAAGTACTTTCAAGTAATTTCAAGAAGCGTGGGAACCCTGGTCTTAAAAGCTACTGTTTTGACAGCGTTAATAGCGTTTCTGACTGAATGTGGAATCCTGTCAGCAATAACCTGTCCATGGTTTTTTTTAAATTACTGTCAGTTTAAGTGCCGGCGATGCAGTGTTGCCAGATATTGCTATTAAAACAAACAAAAAGCGAAAACTAAATACAAATAAACCGAAATTATTTGAAATCTTTTGCAAATAAGATCATATAAAGATATCGCTGACCCTAAACTGCAACGTCCTACTTAATTAACTTTCTAAAGTGTCAAATTAAGTGGAAAAGATAAGTCCACAAACACTTATAATAGCTGGATCTGGCAACGTGGAGGCTACGCCCGCGCCCTCACTCACAACTCTCTCAAGCCTCGTTCACTCACACAGCCTCGTGTCTCGCAGCGATAATTTTCATACCACGGATGCTAAACATTCTTGCAAACTGTCTAAAC
>NW_015505188.1:3595576-3596339 GCF_001515645.1 Sinocyclocheilus grahami | reverse complement strand
AAATTGTAATAATATTTCACAATATTACTGTTTTTACTCTATTTTGATGAAATAAATGCAGCCTTGGTGAGCCTAAAATGCTTCTTTCAAAAACATTCTAAAAATCTTTTTACCAGTTACATAAAGTTTACGTTCATTAAATACAGCTAATTTATGAGTTATAGTGATATCAGCTCACAGTCTTATCTTTCAAGACAGGAAAAGCAAGTACAAAAGAAATGGCATGTCCATAAACCTCTAATAGCATTACACGCTCAACCGAGAATCCAAATACAAAGTACATTAGCCAGTTTATTGTTTTCTTTTTATCATCATGGCCCAGGTTTTGAGTCCCTGATTCAGTGTTTTGCTGAATAATGGATGGAGTTACATCATTAATCAGTCTCTGATGTTTCTATAGTATATAATAATGTAAAAGTATAATACAATATTTATTTAGGCTGATCATGCTCCAACACAGGAGCTGCTCATTTGTTCTTTCTGTGTCCTTTGTGTTTCCAAGACTGTGATGCCACGAGATACCTCAGGAGGCCGAAGCATCAGCATCTTCTGATGAAATGTGCTGTTTTGGTTCATTAGATCACCCTTAAATGACTGGAATTAACTTCACAGAGCTCTCAGACCACCCAGAGTCTGACTATAAGACTCGGAAAGAGAGTAAAAGAGAAAAACATAAACATCATTCCAAGAGCAGCGTGTCTTCAATGGCAAAGGGAGGAGAGAGCATCCTTGTGATACACAGATGACACTCGAACATGAGATT
>NW_015505188.1:3594679-3595254 GCF_001515645.1 Sinocyclocheilus grahami | reverse complement strand
CTCGTTTTTACCAAGGCGTCTCCTAAAATAATAAAAACACGGCAGCATATTTTTATCACTTACAGATTTTTCTCTCGAGGTACACGTATGAAATTGGACATAATATTCTGCTTAGATAGGATGAATAATGATAAATCACGGCTCAGGGTCGACTATTTACCGTTACATATAGCCTATAGTTGTTTACATCGTCTGAAACGAATATGGGGGGAGTAAAATACGACACTAATATGGTAAAAAATACGCCATAATTATTTTGTTTCGTTATGAAATATATAAAAATGCACCCTCACCGTAATGAGGCAGGGAGATGCTGGTATGTATCACAGAGCTCATCACCGCTACAAAGAGACACAGAAAGGAAATACCGACACGGAGAGGCATCATTCCCGCATCCATTCGCTTCAGAAAATCGCGGTTAATAATATACATCCCAAATGATACGATATACGAGTTAAATCCCAAGTTATACGCGATTTACGTTCTCCCTCAGGAAGGCGCGCACACTCATCCTTTCGCGCGCTGGTTGCCATTAGTGACGCGCGAGCAGCCTCTGCAGCGAGACGCGGGTCGCG
>NW_015505188.1:3592352-3593990 GCF_001515645.1 Sinocyclocheilus grahami | reverse complement strand
TCAGCATCTTTACGCCAGTCTTCAGTGTCACGTGATCCTTCTGAATATGCTAATTTGTTGCACAAGAAAAAAAAATGCTGCAAACAGCTGTGCTCCTTAAAAATCTATGGCTTTTTCTTCTTTTATGTAAGTCTTTCCTATTAATTTTGATGCATTTAATGCAACTTGCTGAATAAATGTATTCATTAGATTAAAAAAATCTTACCAACCCCAAATGTTTGAACAGTAGTGCGTATAGAATATTAATCGGACTGAAGTCTTGAAACACTGATGATAATGGAAAGAGCCTTTCTCATACAGATGTTATGAATACACCCCCTAATGTACTTATCACACATTATGCACTGTTAAATAGAAACCCATGGCAAATCAGAAGACTTCTTAAAATGTTTTTGCACAACACTGGTGCTTATAACCATGATAGAGACTCACAAAATGAAAGAAAAAACAATACTTAAACCATTGTAAAAAAATATTTGCAATTTAATACAGGAACCAGGAAAACATTTTAAGAAAAGCTGATGCTGTTATATCATTCAATTACATCCACTCATCAAATGTACATGCGGAGTATCTCCACTCATTTTTTTACTGTATAAAGTCAGTAGGTATTTTTCAGTCTACAAGTTTTCTTTTAAAGCCTGTATAGTAAGAATGCAGTTTTCCATCGTACTGATGAAAGAAAACAGATTTATTACTACATATTATTTGGCACAGTAATAACTTTTACAACACATACATATGTGTTAAATTCCTCTACTCCTCTAGCTTTAATCTCAAAAACCCTTAAAATCTTCATCCATGTGGTCACTGGACTGAAAGAGCTGCCACAGGTCCAGGAGATAACCAGGTGGGTTCTCGCACTCCAGTACAGGTTTAACAGGTGTAAGAGAGCTCAATGATTCTCTCTCTTTACTAGATTCGATGTGCAAGGCTGGTACTTGCTTTCTTCTTCTGGATCTGACATTCCGAACCTTCCGTTGCAGTGAATTAGTGGGGCTATCGGGGTCCGGTTCGGGTTCTGTGCTGCCTAAAGGCCAAAGAGCTGAATTTTCAACTTGATTTTCTGGCATACTTTGCAAATAAACTTCACAGGAGTTAGTCCTAAAGCACTCAAATGCCGTTAATGATTCTCGGTTTCTTTCACTGAACTGTTGAGCTGTGCACATGTCAGGGTTTGTCCTGGATTGTTGGTCTGTCCTGCATTCAGGTGCATTAGAGTCACAGTTCTGCTCTCTGCTGAGAAAAGATGCACCTTCAGATTTCCGCACAACAGATTGCGAGTGGAATTCCCACTCAAAGGATCCACGCTTAGACTGGGACTTCTCAGGAACATCGGATTGGTCGAAAAAGCTGTCCCTGTTGTTCAGAGGGAATTCACACTGGCCTCTGCTGCGTTTGCGAACTGACAGAGGTTTTTCTCTGGTCTGTTCTGAAAGAGGTTGCCTTGCTGTAGAGCTCCAAAGCAAAGACCCGTTGCTTTCCTGTTTCCAATCACCATTTACAGATCCCACATCTTCCTTTACAGGCAACATTGCTACAGCACACAGAACAGGGGTTGATGTACTGCATTTCACCCTATGGCAGAGGGACATTGAAATAGTGCCGTCATAAGGCCAGTAAAAAAAAAAAAAAAAA
>NW_015505188.1:3591458-3591847 GCF_001515645.1 Sinocyclocheilus grahami | reverse complement strand
CATTACAAAAAGACATTTCTGATTCTCATTGTACCTTTGCTCTTTTGGTCTCTTTGGATCTTCTTTTCCATATTCATCCATCAGGAATGGACAGCAAGGTGGAATAGATCGGAGGTTGCACACAGGCGTGTTGGACAGGGGAAGGTAGATGGGACAATAATGCCTGCAAAAACAGTATCACAATATCACACAGTATCACAGTAAACAATATCACAGACTGTTATTGAATTTGACAAGTAATGTGAAACAAGAAAAGGAAACGCACCTGCTTGAGTCTTCTACTTTCACAAATGGACGACAAATTCTTTCAGCTGGAAATAAAAAACAAAAACTAAATCAAATAAAGACTGCTATATATTCAACTTTTTCAACTGGATGCAGCAACATAT
>NW_015505188.1:3590654-3590863 GCF_001515645.1 Sinocyclocheilus grahami | reverse complement strand
CATATCTCACTTCTCTAACAATACAAGTATTAATGATGATAAAGACAATACCGTCAACATGCAGGACTTTGACTCCCCATTCCACAGCATTGGCCAAGATTCCATTCATCTGAACACGTTCCTAAAACAGAACAGAAAACCCTCAATCAGAGCACTGATAAACTACTCAAGACTTCACTCAAGAGTTCATTCACAAACAAACAAACAAG
>NW_015505188.1:3590022-3590401 GCF_001515645.1 Sinocyclocheilus grahami | reverse complement strand
TTTTTTTACTTCGGGAACCCAGAAACAAAATCTTTGCCAATGAAGTTGAGAACAAAAAGCATCCTGTCTAACCGTATCCGTGACTCCCTGAGAGTTGCCCCTGTGCACACGGCTTTCCCTCTTGCTGCTGGGATGAGGAGAGCTGATGCCTGAATCTGGACTGGGCGCAGGAGAGTCCGGAAGGAGACGCTGGGCATAACGAGCCTCCGGCTTACTGGACACAAAATACTTGATCTCCTTACTGAAGAACTTTTCCACTGTCTGCTGACCAGAACATACAGGAGGTTACTACATCTGTGATTACATGTGCATGGTCAACATTTTGAGTTAACGGAATGGTTCACCCAAAACAGAAAATTTGCTTTGAATTAACTCCCCC
>NW_015505188.1:3572633-3590012 GCF_001515645.1 Sinocyclocheilus grahami | reverse complement strand
AAAACAGCTGTGCTGCTTAATAAGTTTTGTGGAATCCTTGACAGATTTTTTTCAGGATTCTTTGAATAGAAAATTCACAAAAAAAAACATTTATTTGAAGCAGAAATTGTCAAATTCACTTTTTGCTCAATTTAATGCAATCTTTCTTGCTAATCAAAAGTATATATTTATTTCAAAAAGAAAATCTCAAGGTGCCACACATGAGCCGAGACAATAAAAACTATAAAAATTAGAACATATTTGGTGTGTCAAGAGAGAGAAGTAAAATTAGATGCGCTAATTGCCTTTTTTTTTTCAATCACGTGTACACTCTGATGTGCAGGACTGGTGGCTGTGTGGGGGTGGGGGTGTGTGTGTGTTCGCTGATGGTTAATTCACTGCCTGCTTGGGACCCATATGGCCAGGGCCGTATAACACCCCCTCAGGGGAAAGAGAAGCTTTTGGGTTACAATGCATTGTTCTCGTTGCTTGTGAGTGGATGTGTGTGTGTGGGGGGCCAGAAATTGAAGCATATGAGGGAGGTGAGAGGAGTCTAACACCCCCAAGGGACCACACCTCTCCCTAAAACAGCAAAGCGTAGTTATCAATAAAAATGGAAGGAAAACGAAAGGGTGGAAGAAATGCGGAGGGGGAGATCCTATATACTTCACCCATCAGTGACCCCCTGAATGAAGCTACCCTCCCCGAGTCACACCCACATACATCTACTGCTCCTCGAGTGTGTATTTGTGTGTCAAGTCTTAACAAGATGCACAATAACACTCTAACACACAAATCTAATAAAGAGACTCAGAGTGTTTTCTAGAAAATGTGTAAGATGAGAGGGCTGCAGCTTTCTGTCCATTAGCCTGTCTTTGGCATCATCGATTGCCATTTCATCATAAATTGTTTTAAACTGCTCAACTTAATTTGTTTTTTTCTTTTCTGATCTACATTTTGCGTTAAAAAAGGAAGATCTAAAATTAGCAAGCTTCTCTTTCTTCGTTTTGTTTTTTTCAGGCATCAGTGAATTTCTATAAATAAAACCATCTTCAAAAAGATCCAATTGTAAGCCAAAAGTGGAGCTAAAAACAGACCTAAGCGTAGTTTGTATTGTAGAATGTATTTATGATCAAATTAATTTCATTGGCATATGCTTCTAATCCAATCTCTAATGTAGAACCATATATAACACCACAATGATTAAATCAATACAATGCATGACATGACGAAAAAGCCTTCGAGTGAATTACACAGAGCTCAGCTGCACACGTCAGACAAAGGGTTAAGCCCCACACGTGGACACACAGCCCAAAGCTCAAAACAGCGATGCTAGGACACATGTACAGACATTCTAACCAGTCAAAGAGACTCGTTACATTAACAAGGCCACAAGCGATTGCATATCTGTGCCTTTGTGAATTATTCAGTCACACAAAGTATGAGCAACAGAGTACCTGAGCAGTCAGGATGGACAAAAAAGGCTTAGACTTTTTAAGCTTCCACTCAAAAATCATTCTAATCAGCATATTAGCATGATTTCTGAAGACTCACGTGACACTGTAATGAAGTAATGGCTGCTGAGAATTCAACTTTGCCATTGCAGGAAGAGATTATATTTCATTCAAACAGAAAACAGTTATTTTAAATTGTAATAATATTTCACAATATTACTGTTTTTACTCTATTTTGATGAAATAAATGCAGCCTTGGTGAGCCTAAAATGCTTCTTTCAAAAACATTCTAAAAATCTTTTTACCAGTTACATAAAGTTTACGTTCATTAAATACAGCTAATTTATGAGTTATAGTGATATCAGCTCACAGTCTTATCTTTCAAGACAGGAAAAGCAAGTACAAAAGAAATGGCATGTCCATAAACCTCTAATAGCATTACACGCTCAACCGAGAATCCAAATACAAAGTACATTAGCCAGTTTATTGTTTTCTTTTTATCATCATGGCCCAGGTTTTGAGTCCCTGATTCAGTGTTTTGCTGAATAATGGATGGAGTTACATCATTAATCAGTCTCTGATGTTTCTATAGTATATAATAATGTAAAAGTATAATACAATATTTATTTAGGCTGATCATGCTCCAACACAGGAGCTGCTCATTTGTTCTTTCTGTGTCCTTTGTGTTTCCAAGACTGTGATGCCACGAGATACCTCAGGAGGCCGAAGCATCAGCATCTTCTGATGAAATGTGCTGTTTTGGTTCATTAGATCACCCTTAAATGACTGGAATTAACTTCACAGCGCTCTCAGACAACCCAGTGCCTGACTATAAGACTCGGAAGGAGAGTAAAAGAGAAAAACATAAACATCTTTCCAAGAGCAGCGCGTCTCTAATGGCAACGGGAGGAGAGAGCATCCTTGTGACACCCAGATGACATCCAAACATGAGATGAAAAATACACACCTGTTTACTGTCAGATCTCAATCGAAGCCGTGTGTTGAGAACATCATGAGCGGCCTGACTGTCTCCATCCACTCGGTACACCAAGCGGACCGGTACCGTGTTCTCTCTCCCGAGGAACCTGGCGACATCACGCCGAGCCCTCGTCTTTACCAAGGCGTCTCCTATGAATAATAAAAACACGGGAGCATGTTTTTAACATATAACACCTATATATTTTTCTCTCGATTTACATGTATGAAATTGGACATAATATTCTGTTTAGATACGATAAATAATGATAAATCACGGCTCAGGGTCGGCTATTTACCGTTACATACATATTAGTTGTTTACATCACCTGAAATGAATGCAGTGGGCGTAAAATACGACACTAATATGGTAAAAAATACGCCATAATTGTTTAGTTTTTTATGAAATATATAAAAATACCCCCTCACCGTAATGAGGCAGGGAGAAGCTGGTATGTATCACAGAGCTCATCACCGCTACAAAGAGGCACAGAAAGGAACTCCCGACACGGAGAGGCATCATTCCCGCATCCATTCGGTTCAGAAAATCGCGGTTAATCATATATATCCCAAATTACACGAAACACGAGTTAAATCCCAAGTTAAACCCGATTTCCGTCTCCCTCAGGAAGGCGCACACATACTCTCGCGCGCAGCCTCTGCATCGAGACGCGGCTTGCGCAAGCGGCGGGCGCGTTCTGGAAAACTAAAATCAGGACCTTTTTTTCTTCGCCGAGCAGAAACCACCACCTCCTCCTCAGCAAGACATCAATCATATCCAGCCGCCTCACTGCAGAAACGCCTCATAAATATACATGAGCGAGCTGCACGCGGGATGATGGGTAGTGTAGTGTGCGTGTAGACCTGCTGTCACCTTCTGCGCCAGAACTGATGCATTATGGAGCATAAGAACAGTGAAACACAATGTATTAAATAGTACTAGTACTAAATAATAATGCATAATGTTACGCCCTTGTAGTATGAAATCATGCATATCATTAGTACACCAGGCAATATTATGCTTTATGCACTAATAATTTTATAATGCCCAGAATAACCAGAAAAAAGAAAACTATTAAACAAAAACATAAAATAATGTAACAAAATAAAAGTAACAAAATAAACAAAAAGCTGTGGAAGCCATTCAAAACAAATCCCAGGTTTACCCCGTAAATAAATACGTTGTGTAATAAACACATTTTTCATTAGCCCATTAGGCCACTTAAAGTAGAGCTTCAATTTGATTAAATAACACAGAATTGACATTTGTTTAACATATTTATGCTACATACAGAAGTGGTTAATTGGACTATACCATTCAAAAGTTTGTGGTTGATAAAAATGTAAGCTTTTGAAAGAGGTTTCTTATGCTCACCAAGGCTGCATTTACTTAAAAGTAATATTGTGTTTATATTTTAATATTTATAAATAGCTGTGAATTTGAAATGTAATTCATTGTTATGATAGCAAAGCTGAATGTTCAGCAGCCATTACTCCAGTCTTCACTTCAGTGTCACTACTGTTACAACCACCTGGCTCTGAGTGAAGGAACATTGCCAAAAGGGGAGGCCACACAGAAGACTAAGTTTAACAAATAAACATTTAATCAAGAATAAATCAAATAATACAAAAATTAAGTATAAAGAAAGAAAGAAACGAAAACAAAACAATCCAGGGCTGGAGAGGGAAGATGAACGGGGGCCCAGTCCAGAACACACACTGCTCTCTGAATCTCCGTCTTTTAAACCCAAACGCCAAACACAGGTAACACTCACACCTGTACTTGATGCTCGCTCTGAAAGAGAGGCAAAACCACGGAACACCATCACCTAGTGGAAAAATATTAAAAAGAGAACACACTGGCTGTAACTGTCACGAATTCGGTTCATGGACTTCCGTTTATTCACCACCAGATGTCACATTTTCCATTACATTGACTCTCGCACTACACAAACTGTTGCATAGCACCCCGGACTACATTTCCCATCATTCTTTGCACAATTTGCACACTGCCCTGATTGCACTCATTGCACACAGCTGTTTCTAATTACCTCATTCACTATATAACACCCACTCTAACCACATTTCTCTGCTGAGTATTGTTTAGCCTGTACCCCTTTCCGAGTCTCCGTGTTTTCCTATCGTACTGATGAAAGAAAACAGATTTATTACTACATATTATTTGGCACAGTAATAACTTTTACAACACATACATATGTGTTAAATTCCTCTACTCCTCTAGCTTTAATCTCAAAAACCCTTAAAATCTTCATCCATGTGGTCACTGGACTGAAAGAGCTGCCACAGGTCCAGGAGATAACCAGGTGGGTTCTCGCACTCCAGTACAGGTTTAACAGGTGTAAGAGAGCTCAATGATTCTCTCTCTTTACTAGATTCGATGTGCAAGGCTGGTACTTGCTTTCTTCTTCTGGATCTGACATTCCGAACCTTCCGTTGCAGTGAATTAGTGGGGCTATCGGGGTCCGGTTCGGGTTCTGTGCTGCCTAAAGGCCAAAGAGCTGAATTTTCAACTTGATTTTCTGGCATACTTTGCAAATAAACTTCACAGGAGTTAGTCCTAAAGCACTCAAATGCCGTTAATGATTCTCGGTTTCTTTCACTGAACTGTTGAGCTGTGCACATGTCAGGGTTTGTCCTGGATTGTTGGTCTGTCCTGCATTCAGGTGCATTAGAGTCACAGTTCTGCTCTCTGCTGAGAAAAGATGCACCTTCAGATTTCCGCACAACAGATTGCGAGTGGAATTCCCACTCAAAGGATCCACGCTTAGACTGGGACTTCTCAGGAACATCGGATTGGTCGAAAAAGCTGTCCCTGTTGTTCAGAGGGAATTCACACTGGCCTCTGCTGCGTTTGCGAACTGACAGAGGTTTTTCTCTGGTCTGTTCTGAAAGAGGTTGCCTTGCTGTAGAGCTCCAAAGCAAAGACCCGTTGCTTTCCTGTTTCCAATCACCATTTACAGATCCCACATCTTCCTTTACAGGCAACATTGCTACAGCACACAGAACAGGGGTTGATGTACTGCATTTCACCCTATGGCAGAGGGACATTGAAATAGTGCCGTCATAAGGCCAGTAAAAAAAAAAAAAAAAAAGGGAACCTACAATTTTTAAAGACGTTTGTACCTTTTGCTGTGTGTGCCAATGTTAATAAGGTCACAGGTCAGCCCCGCAGTGACTCGATCCACAACTGTGTACTCCTCACTCTTAGAGAAAGCCTGATGCTGGTCACTCTCTAGGTGCTGGTGGTCAGAAGGTCAGAACAGGTGAGAACAAATGTCATGTATTTTATGCAAATCCTGGTTCAGCCCAAAATTTATAATTACCGTTTGTTTGTTTTCAGATGAGAAACGGCATATACAAAGTGTTAATTTAAAATTGACTGCCTTTCTTTTGTTTCCAACACCTACCATCTTTAGGTTGTCGAATTTGACCTCACAGCACTCACAGTACCCTCCTTTCCTCTTTTCTCTCCCTTCATGTCCTATGCGCCTGCCTTTCTTTCCTCTAATTCCTCGTTCCCCACCAGACCTGAGGCAAAAAAGATTCTCATTCACACACAGACACACTCTCAAAAATGCCTGCATTACAAAAAGACATTTCTGATTCTCATTGTACCTTTGCTCTTTCGGTCTCTTTGGATCTTCTTTTCCATATTCATCCATCAGGAATGGGCAGCAAGGTGGAATAGATCGGAGGTTGCACACAGGCGTGTTGGACAGGGGAAGGTAGATGGGACAATAATGCCTGCAAAAACAGTATCACAATATCACACAGTATCACAGTAAACAATATCACAGACTGTTATTGAATTTGACAAGTAATGTGAAACAAGAAAAACAAGAAAAGGAAACGCACCTGCTTGAGTCTTCTACTTTCACAAATGGACGACAAATTCTTTCAGCTGGAAATAAAAAACAAAAACTAAATCAAATATAGACTGCTATATATTCAACTTTTTCAACTGGATGCAGCAACATATTAAAACAGGTTCTTTACTCTCTACTTACCATTGTGTCTGTGGGTATTTTTGTCTGTGTGCTGAATGCTGGCCTAAAAATGAAGAGTGATAAACTGAATATATACAGAAATAAGTTTATTTGCAGCGCTGCACAGAGTCTGCAGCTCCACAGATTTCTCACTTTGCAGCCAAATTTATATTCCATAGATTTCCCAATCAGGGCAGAAATTGTGAAAACCTGTGCAGATTCCACATGAGTAATTTTCTGGTGAATGTTAAAAGATCAGGTTCAAATGTTTCAGTTTAGTCTTTAGGACAGTAAACATCACATTTTGTAGTTGTTTACTACACACAATATTCAGAAAAGTGGTTGAACAATGTTTTTACAGTGGTTCATTTTTAAATTTTAATATAAACAAATATAATAATAAAATGTGCTACGAACAAAAAAACTACTCACAGCTCTTTTCACCACTGGATTAGCTGCGTTCACTGCAATGAGTTTTGCTTTCTTCTTGTCAACATAAGAAATAACATCTGTTTGGAAGTCAAGCATCAAACACCATGAAATAGTGAAACCATATCTCACTTCTCTAACAATACAAGTATTAATGATGATAAAGAAAATACCGTCAACATGCAGGACTTTGACTCCCCATTCCACAGCATTGGCCAAGATTCCATTCATCTGAACACGTTCCTAAAACAGAACAGAAAACCCTCAATCAGAGCACTGATAAACCACTCAAGACTTCACTCAAGAGTTCATTCACAAACAAACAAACAAGCCATGATAAAGATTGACTCACTTGTTCCTTAACAACTCTCCCCACAAGCGATTTGCCTCGACTTACAGCCACCTGTGATATTCCAGCACAAGATAAACATGTCAGTGAATTTGGACTGAATTGGTGGGCTAAGTGCATGCTAACCCAACGTTATATAAAAGCAAAGATCCCCATGAAGCCGTGGTTTAGAGTGAATTTCGAATAGCTAAGGGGCGCTGTTAGGCACTCCACTTTAAAATATAAAAATATTACATTTACTGCGTAAGTCATTTTAAAGACTTAAAACATTTTAAAATGCTTAGTTTCTGGGTTTTTTTTACTTCGGGAACCCAGAAACAAAATCTTTGCCAATGAAGTTGAGAACAAAAAGCATCCTGTCTAACCGTATCCGTGACTCCCTGAGAGTTGCCCCTGTGCACACGGCTTTCCCTCTTGCTGCTGGGATGAGGAGAGCTGATGCCTGAATCTGGACTGGGCGCAGGAGAGTCCGGAAGGAGACGCTGGGCATAACGAGCCTCCGGCTTACTGGACACAAAATACTTGATCTCCTTACTGAAGAACTTTTCCACTGTCTGCTGACCAGAACATACAGGAGGTTACTACATCTGTGATTACATGTGCATGGTCAACATTTTGAGTTAACGGAATGGTTCACCCAAAACAGAAAATTTGCTTTGAATTAACTCCCCCTCAGGTCATCCACAATGTAGATGAGTTTGTCTCTTCCTTAGAACGGAGCAAGTGATGTAATGCTAAATTTCTCCAAATCTGTTCTGATGAAGAAACAAACTCATCTACATCTTGGATGTCCTGAAGGTTTGGGGTGAGCCACTCCTTTCAGTTACAGACCAGTATCACTTCATTCTTACCAAGAAACAGATGTAATTCATATAATACACTCTTTTAAATTACGCAGAAATTCCAGTCTTGTTTACATTGAGAGAAGTGTATAAATGTGAAGCTTATTAAACTAGTCATTTTGCCGAGTTTCTAAAGAGACAGCTGTCTAATTTTACTAATTTAAAGGGCATTCTCTTCCTGCATGTGAAAAGATTAATATTTTGCGCAGACAGCCCCTCAATGATAGATTATACTTAAAACAGTAAACAGTGAACTGCACTTACACCACCAAGTGTTTCGATGTCATTTTCCAAGAGTTGTGTTTTCATATTCCATGGCAGATCCAAGTAAAATATTCTCCCTTTAAAAGGTTTATTCTGAAGAGCATCACATGTGGCTTTAACTTTGCTTTTAGATGATACACTATTATGTCCGGCCAGTTTTGAATCTGTGAAGATCAATATAGCACAATTAGACTTATAAACAATACACATACATTCAGTGTATATACTGAACAGCGTAAGCATGGGAACTTCCTAAAGCGTTATGTTCAAAGGCTACTTTTACACAAAAAAAAGAGAAAATTAAAAGTTAATTAAAAGAGATAAACATGATTTTTATAATGTATAAAGCACCTCTGTCCTTACACCTGGAAAAAGAGTCGTGCTTCATCATGGAGCTTTTACTTCTAACGGCTAACGTTACAGCCCTAAACCCGGCTAAACCAGCTAGTTATACCGCAAACATATAGCAGCATTACTTATAACTGTAACTTGATTAAAACGCTAAACTAAAAACTCAACACTGTGTTAAATGCCTCTGCCGTTTGTAAATATCTTCAAAACAAACACTCGACGCAACCCGTTTCCATTTTCCCGCTCGAGACGCTCTCCACTCTCCCACGAAACCTGCTGTAATCTTGGAGTTCATGAAGGGAGATTCGACGTATATTTTTTTGACATTTCAAAAACGACGCCGCAAAGCGCTGACATTTGAACGTCAATTGCACCAATATAAACAACTTGAATTTTATGTAGAATATACACAAGAAAACCAATGTTAAAAGTATAAAACATGACTTCGATACACTGTCACGTCCGCGAGCGCTTTATTGTGTCCAATGGCGAAATTTAAATAGCCGGAAGTTACGAATCTGCTGGTGCGAAACACACTGCAAGACAACAAGCACATGTCATGTTGTGGGGAAGCGCAATGGCGCACGCTAGTGCAGTAGCGTGTAACTCATAATGAATCATAGATTCATTAATATCTTTGGACTGCACTGATGACAATGCTTTTTTCTTTCGGCGTTACCTAGTCTATGCTATTTACGTCATTTGGAAATTGAGTTGTAATGAGAACTGATAAAGGTCAATGCAGTAAACCCGGTTTATATGTTCAGATCTATTTGGAACAAGGTAAATGTGGGCTTGTTCTTCAGCTCCTCCAGTTTCCACCCCAATTCCCTTTAAATCCCAATATCCCACTGTATCCTTATTTAACCTTCAGATATACTTTCCCTTCTACCCACACTATATCAGCATCTTCTACCTCTCTATATATACTTATCCTACATTCTCTTCATTAAACCTGTATTATTCAGAAACTGAAACACATTTATCGTACTATTTCCTATATCTGAGTCTAATATATTCTTTAATGTTAACTCTTTTCCTTCATTCTTCCATACGTCGTCTCTTAGCACTTCTCTTTCTTCATCATAACCCTTACAATTAATAATCACATGTTCTACAGTTTCACTGTGTCCACATTTCTCACACTATCCTGTTGGATGTTTAGATAGATGATTGCATCTTGCTCTGGGGCAATTATTAAGTCACTGTTTGGTAAGAGACTATGGATTTAGTATATCCTAATACAGAAAAAATATATTAACCTATCCCTTTTAGAATGTAACGTGGGTCAGAGTGATCTAGTTAGATGCCTATTTTTTAACAATACATATTTTGTGAATGGCAATACATTTAGATTCAGTGATATTAAATATATAATTTAGATCTGGTGTGTTTCTGTGAAAAAGCACCATAAAAATACTGTCCTGTAAATCGATTTGCATAAAAAGCATCTGGTAAATGACAGCTTTATATTTACTTTTTTAATAAATACACATTTTCGACTATGGTATTCAATAAAGCCAATATGTAATTATAATTTTATTATAATAATAATAATTTATGCATTTAGCAGACGCTTTTATCCAAACCGACTTATAGTGCATTCAAGCTATACATTTTTTTTTACCAGTATTACATTTCTGCTGTCCAAACCCTGGGACATAAATTATGAAATGCATTTCCCTTTGCAGAGTGATGGCAGTGCCTGCAACCGTAATCTATTTCACATGTTACGATCAGCTATGTGCCGTTCTCAAGCACAGGATGGGAGACTTATGATCAGATTATGTGCCGCTGTTGGCCGGCACAATCGTGAGAGGTAACGTTTTCCCTGCTGATTCAGTGTTTGACCTTTTCTCCGCATGTCGACCTTCTATATCAAAGTGTGCCTGGCTTCCCATGACTTTTTTTCTGCATTTGTCAGTGGGGTCGGCTACAGTAATCAGCCCCCTGGAGCTGGTCCACACAAAGATGCAGTCTGAGAAGCAGTCGTACCAGGAACTGAGCGCCGTGTTCCGGTCAGCGCTGCACAACGAGGGCTGGCGGTCTCTGCGGAGGGTTTGGGGACCCACGCTGCTCCGAGACGTCCCATTCTCAGGTCAAACACACACAGCCTTCACATTACACACTTCACATTTTGAAGCACTTGATTTACAAACACAATACTCAAAAATACAAAAACTCATATAAAACTGAATGTGATTTCTGATGGATATCCAACCGACCCACAAATCGGTTATATTCCATAATATATTTATATAAGCTTTGATAATAAGGTCTTCTTCATCTAGACTTGTTTGGGAAATGTCCAGCTCTGTATTTTTGCATTTCTCCATGTTACATTGTTGCTCTTTGTTGCTGTATTTTTGATCAAATAAATGCAGCCTTGGTGAGCAACAGTGTTATTTTAGTTTTATTGAGATATTATTATTGTGGGGGGGGGGCATAAGACTAATTTCAAAAACATTTTAAAAATCTTTCCAACCCCAAACTTTTGAACCGACATGGACCACGAAATAGCAGAATGTTTACCATTTGACCATATTTTGAAGGGGTCTCCTATACCTTCAAACGACTCTTTGAATGCGTATTGTTTGCTGCTATTTCCTAATTTCTTATTTTACTTTGTTTCTCCTCAGCTATGTACTGGTTTATCTATGAGAAGGGTAAAGCCTGGCTCTGTCAATATTACAACTGTACAGATCCAACCTTTGCCATCACATTCACAGCTGGAGCACTGTCTGGATCAGTAAGTTTGTGATTTACTACATCTGTATCATCAGAGCTCTCATGGGTCTCATTTACTGGTACTAAATGCATGCATAAGTAGGGTTCAATGTGATTCAATGTGAAATATCCAGGATGTGTTTGGCCACATTGTATTTGTACTGTAAATAAAAACATGTCCTGAAATGTCAAGTACCTGCATTTTCTTACTTTAGTTTGCATCAGTCATCACACTGCCCTTTGATGTAGTCAAGACAAAACGACAGGTAGAACTGGGTGAACTGCAGATAATGAAATGTGAGTATTCAGGTGAAATTATGTAAATGGTTTCCATAATTGGAGGATTCTGAGCTTTGGTTTGACATGTATATTCAATCAGAATATTACATTAATGTGCAGTATAATCTGTGTAGTGTCCACACAAGTCTCATCCAGCACATGAAAAGGATAGTTGCTGAAAATGAAGTATCAGGACTATTTGCAGGTAAATATGTGTATTCATATTGAACACACGCACACTACCGTTCTAAAATCTGGGATCGGTAAGATTAATATACCTTATATTAAAATTGTGAAATATTATTACAATTTAAAATAAATGTTTTCTATTTTAATATATTTTAAAATGTAATTTATTTCTGTGATGCAAAACTGAATTTTCAGCGTCATTACTCCAGTCTTTAGTGTCACATGATCCTTCACAAATAAAAAAAAAATCCTTCATAAATCATTCTCTTTTGGAAAACAGTATCTTTTGGGGAAATTGTGACACTTTTTTTTCAGAAATCTTTGATGAATAGAAAGTTCCAAAGAACAGCATTTATTTGAAATATAATTTTTGTAATGTCTTTGCTGGCACTTTTGATCAATTAAATGCGTCCTTGCTAAATAAAGTATTTTATATATTGTAGCGGGGTGAATGAAACCACAGACACAGAACTGCGGGAAGTCCCCCAGGAGGGTGCTTCAATAACATCAATTTTGTTATTGACCAAATACTTATTTTACCGAGGAATTTACCAATTAATTCTTTAAAAATCCTACAATGTGATTTTCTGGATTTTTTTTTCTCATTTTGTCTCTCATAGTTGAGGTATACCTATGATGAAAATTACAGGCCTCTCTCATCTTTTTAAGTGGGAGAACTTGCACAATTGGTGGCTGACTAAATACTTTTTTGCCCCACTGTATATATACACACACACACATGTGTATGTAATCATAGGGCCGTGATTTTCAAGTCACCACTAGATGTCTCAGCAGTACAGCTCAGATTTCTCTCTGTCTCTTATCCTCAGGTTTTCTGCCAAGGCTGATTAAAGTGGCTCCGGCATGTGCTATAATGATCAGCACATAGGAGTTCGGAAAAGCTTTTTTCCTCAGATACAACCAGAAGAAACAGAGGGTGACACAACTGCAGCCCAGCATGTCGCCTCACACAGAAAACCTCTGATTTAGAAGAACACTTGGATCACAGACCTTTAAGATTCAGTAAATTAATCACAGACTACACCACACATTTTCCCAACATGTAATCACTCTTGCTGTCTGTCTAAAAGAGAGATTAGTTTATAGAGTTGCTGTGAAATAAATCCGTATTTACTTTCTCTAGTAAATATTTAAAAGTAACAGAGTATCTTACACGTAGGTCAAATTATTGAAAATAAAATTGTTTATTATTTGTGTTTTTAAATGTTTTAATTAAAAAGGTGAAGAAACATAAACCCTTGCATATAAACGCATCTTTATTTATTTATTTTTTATTTTAGGGTTAGGTAAATTGGTAAATTCACACCCAATGTATTCCCATCAGACATGCTTATCCTTGTAATTTTGTTCTACCTGTTTTGTCTTGTTGACTTTTAATTGTTATTGTCTCAGTAGTGTTTCAGTAATTTCTTTTCGAGGTTTGTGTTAAATGAAGACAGTGTATGCAAATGGTGGCAAAAATAAGAATGAGTTTTTTAACTAGTTAAATAATTGATTTATAATTGTTAATTTATATCTTTTTTTCTTGACCCATTGCCTAAAGTGTGAATATTCACAGCTTTTTAAACAATTGCGCTGTTTGTAATTGAATTTCCTTTTTAAGTGCTTCAACAGTGATTCATAAATGATTTCAAATCTCTGTCTCAAATTCCTTTATTCAGTCCAGAATATTGTCTCTAGTTATTTTCATTTACACTCATGTTGCTTGAACCAGGAGCACATAAGATCTGATGCCATGTGCAAATTTGTAATCTATTTATCTTCCATTTCCAGTGTGATAAAAGAATGAGAATTAATTTCAGCATTCTGTTTTTTCACAAAATTGCATTTAATTTGTATTGATAACTGGACAATTTACACTCATGTTGCTTGAACCAGGAGCACATAAGATCTGATGCCATGTGCAAATTTGTAATCTATTTACCTTCCATTTCCAGTGTGATAAAAGAATGAGAATTAATTTCAGCATTCTGTTTTTTCACAAAATTGCATTTAATTTGTATTGATAACTGGACATCAAACACTAAATTAAACCTGCAATGTGATGAGGTCGTGCGACAATATTCTGTAAGCTAGTATACCATTGCACAAAATAAGCATTCAGCCAAGCTTGTATTTACATTTTAATTTATTGAAGAAGAAAAAAAAAAAAGATCATAGATGAGGACATAAAGTGAAATTTGACTGAATATATTGAGGCTAAATTATAATTAGGTGAATATATGATATTCATCTCAGTGCGCCCTCGTTATCCTCACCCCATTTATTTCTGTCACAGTGCAACAGAAAATGAAAGAAACAAAAGCTCAATCACAAAAACAGATTTCAAAGCATTGAGAAAGAAAATACATTCAAAAATGTCTAAAGGTGACAATTCTGCAGGGTTTTCAAACAAGTGTTAACATTTTTCAAATTGAAAGGCTAAAACTCTGAAAAGTAACACTTAGGTACTGAAATGCATTTCCTTCATTCCACTATACACATAAAATACATTTAATTGCACAAACAGTGCTGTAAGAATCTCAAATAAACCTTGAGATGCACATTTAGATGTACTGGCTACTGAGCTAGCTCTGAACAGTGTAAAACATGCATTTCACATGTAAGATGTATTTCTGCAGTACAGAAATGAAGTCAAAGGCAGACGAGACATTCTTCAACACTAAGAACATGGATGTTCAGCAAGGCGATGTACAAGACTATTTTAGATGGGAATTCTGCATACGTGTTTCCCTGGAATTTCTGTTATTACTGTGCTGATGCTAATGAGTAATCATACACACTTCTTAATATCTTCAGTTATTGTCATATATTACTCATGGCTTGGCATGCCTCTTAAACTGAATTTATAAACAGGTCTGTTTTTATGCTCAAATCACACTAGTAACACTTGAATGTTAATTTCTTAAAATTATCAGCAGCAGTATTAGGTATTTTACTTCAAACACAACTCTACCAATTAATTCTAAAATTAAACCTTCCATTGAAATAAAAATGGGTTCAGACTATTAGACTACTAGTCAATTGATTAAAAATTAATTAAATACTGCATATTAATTATGACATTCTGATTTTGTAATCAAATTAACCACAAAAAAGCCCCCTAATGAAGATAACTGCAGCAGATGAGAAAAGCATGGAATGGACATTAAAATATACTGTGTATATATATATGTTGGCTTTGAAGTCAATATATCATTTATGTCCGTCTCATTGGACATCACTGGCCTATAGTCCACAGCCTCATTATACAGTCAAAAACAAAGTGGTACTTTAATCTTGATTTGCTCTGGAGGTAGGAAAATTACAACATTTACGTACAAATTAGAGGAAATTATTAACTTGAATATTTTTTTTTTTAAATAATTAATCCCATTAAATTGACAACACTAGTTCAGATGTTTACATGTGACGTTAAAGATCTTTGCTTTAGGTTTTGAATACATTCTTGTTCCAGTCCATTATGCATCATATTATTTATCATCCATATTATTCTTATTCATTTATATAAATGCATGGCAATGCTTCACACCAGTGCACATTAGCCACTATCTGTGAGTGACGGTGGGAAAAAAATGCAAAACCGATGTTTGAGTGCTGTATGATTATGTAATTCACAGAACTCATAAATATGTAAAACCTCTCCACATAAGAGGACAGAGTGAATGTCAAACACTTCAGTTAAAAGTCAGAGACGAGAAATAAATGTATACACATCCACATTCAGCACACCAGAGAATTTTCTGAAATTACATCCCTCTTACTCCCTAAAAAGACAAATGATGGCAAATGAACAAAGCAATGTTTGTTGTTCACAATTCTGTCCTAATTGGACAATTCAACAATATTAGGGCTCCAGCTTTTCAATTTTGATACAGATCACTAATTTCTCACAATCCAAACAATTTCTGATGGATACAATTAGGTTAACGTCCTAAATATTTTTCTTACTGAATATCACAGCTATATGTTCATGTTAATATTTTGAAAGCGGTGTTAAAAAATTGTTTAAAGTGTATTTTACTTGGCATGCTGATTCTAGTTTTTATTAAAGGGGACCAAAATGTGTCGCGAGGGGCCAGATTAATCACAATAATTGACCATTTATAATGAAAAGTGGATTTAAGAGGAGGCTTGCAACTAGAATTTTTTCTTTAAATAAAATTAAATATTAAATTCAATAAAATAAAATAAATAGATAAAAATATTTCCTACATACTGTAGCTGTGCTAGTATAGCTGTGATGTGCAATGATGTGTTTTTTTTAAATAAACTATACGTTTCGATAGGGGCACTGAAGTTAAATCAAAGTTTAGTAATAATTCAGTATAATTCCACACAGGACAAATTTTATGAGTAGAAGCAAAAATAAAACATCACGAAAACCTTTATCTATAGACTTTCCAAAAACAGCAAACATCTGAACTGGGTAGATAAACAAAATTTCACAAACAACTGAAATTCACTGATGTCCTGAGTCAAGACTGTCATTCATCGTGATACATTATGCTCAATATTCACTAATGCTAATGCTTACACTAGCTATGGACTTCAGATTTGAAAATGAATTGCACTTCAAATTAAACTAAAACCAGTCGGGATAGCACTGGGGTTTCATCTTGTCTAGTTGAAATGTCTCTTAGAAGCTCTGAGGATGGTACCGATAGGTAGCTTTTCTTTCTTCACTTCAATTTGAAGCCCACACGATCTCAAGCAGGCTGGTGTGTTTGTGTATGCATTTATACAGTATGTCCATACTTGTCTCTCAGGATGGAGTCAGTCCTGGGCTGGTCATGTCTGTTGTTGGACTGGCCAGATACTCGCTGGACTTCAGACTGGCCAGAGATTTGTAACTGGCCATTGAGGTTAAGGAACCACACAAACCCCTCAGAGACGGAGTATCCTCTTTCCCTGTGAAAACACAAGCACATATACACACAGTAGTAGAGTGTGGAGACATCACTGATATCATTTCACACAGGAGCGAGGATGTTATTATTAAACAGACAAAGGGCAGAGCAGTAGCCACAACATCTGCGCAATAGATGTAGCAATAGTTGTTATTATTAACTAAAAATAAAACTATAAAAAATTGAGTTGGGTAATTTAAATAAATCTGAAATAAAATAAAAGCATTAGATGAAAAACTAATAGTTACCAAGGCAACATTTCTAATTTTTGTTTAAGCTTTGAAAGTACTTAACTAAAAACCTAAATAAAAATGCATTAAAGCTAAATAAAAAAAGCACATAAAACATTACTAAAATATAAACTAAAATTATACTGAAAATATCAAACTAAAAGCTAATTCAAAATATTAATAAATACTATAATAGAATAAAAATAATACTAAAATAACTCTAGAAATACTTTACCTACCCCACAATGCATTGCTCTCAACCTGACTGTTAACTGATGATTGTTGACAAGTGAATAAACCGAAAGCAATATCAACTGTGATTTAAGAATATCTTTTTTTAAAATTCCAATTTAAATCACATTTTGCATTTTTT
>NW_015505188.1:3558503-3568476 GCF_001515645.1 Sinocyclocheilus grahami | reverse complement strand
TACACTGCATCGCGCTGCGTAAACATAAAACCATGTCTGCATTTGTGATTGGAGAAATGACAAACAACAAGCGCTACTCTACACTGCTCAGAACTCGCGTTTGAATCGTCACTGGCAAATTCTTTAAATATAATCTCTGGGTTTGAGACTTTAGTCTTTGCAACTTTAGGGATCTTATCTATTTACGAACAGCTTGTAACACTCCAAAGAGAAAGGAAAACTTGAAATCGCATCATATGACCCCTTTAAATTGAAACTCCAAACTACATTAATCATTCCAGAAATGAAAATTTGGGTACATTTTCTAAATAATGTCACAATGCATAAATTCTTAATTGTCTTAAAATATGCCTTATTTTCTCTGAGTAAATATAATTTCCCATTTTTCTTCCTTTTATTGTCTGGTGTCTTCATGAGATTCACACAAATACTGTGTGTTATCTTCCCTCAGGTGGAGAAATGTCTCTTCCATTGCAAAATGACATCATCTATAATAGAGATGGTTATCAGAGAATGATGTCACCATAGCGGACTCACACACACATCACAAACCTTCTCTGAGCCAGTGTGTAAGTCCTGCCTTGCTCTCCAGACTGTGTGTGTTCAGTTGTGCTGGATCCAGAGACATCTGAGAGAGACTCGTATCTGCAGAAAGCTGCTCCAAACTCTGGAAGCTTTTCCTGTGGTCACACACGCATGGTTTAAAGTCATGAAATAAGTAAAGAACATGTTGATGTCACAAAAGAAAAAATAATAACATTTCAAAATTCAATAGTGAAAATCTAACAAGGACCACTAGTGACAATTGAAATATATACACATGACAGTAATACAAATCTGGGGAGGACATGTGCTTAATTGACATTAAAACAATATAATTAACTGAAAATACCATGATATGTTTTCATGAGAAACACCACTGAAGTTTAGGTTACAATTAGAGCAGTCCATTTAATAACCTCTGTAGGTTATCAATACATGAGAATGATGGCTGTAGAATGCATGCCAATACTGTAATGTGATTTGAGAGCTGCAGACGTGCGCTAAAACTACAGCCTGAGAGCCTTTGCTTCCTGGATCATTCGCTGAGCACGAGCAACTCAACTGGAATCCAATATTAGATGAGTTGTGGTGTGAAGTTGCATGTATCTCATAAGGACGTGCGTAATCTGAGAGGATACTTTCATGAAATACAAAAACAGAAAGCACATACTCTTCCCATGGTCCTGTGCGTTTCCTGTACAGGAGTGTATCCAAGGCAACTGCATTGGTATCCAAGGCAGCAGGTGAGGGCCATTGGTTTGTCAGGTGCGAGGTAAGCTCCTGTCTGGAGCGAAGGTCATAGTTCTTCATCACCGTCCTGGAAAAACAAATATTATCATTTAAAGAGACCGTGCTAAAAAGCTGAAACTGCAGTATATATATATATATATATATATATATATGAGGGCTACACGATCAGTCGCATTTTCATCGCGATCACAATTTCAGCTTCTCTCGATGAATCACAAATAATCATTTTGATACTGGCCAGGTGATTATTTAAAGGGGTCATATGATGCGATTTCAAGTCTCTTTGGAGTGTTACAAGCTGTTCGTGAATAGATAAGATCCCTAAAGTTGCAAAGACTAAAGTCTCAAACCCAAAGGAATATTCTTTATAAAAGTTAAGACTCGTCCACGCCCTCCTAAAACACCCCGTTTAAACACGCCCCCACATTTCTACGTCACTGTGTGGGAAGATTTGCATAACACTGCCCAAATGTTCACGCAAAGAAAGAATGCGTAACTTTGATTCTTGCTGTAGTATTGTTGTTGTTGCCGCCACCGCCATGTCGTGGAGACGCTGTGTGTTTCGTTGTGAAAGCGAAACTACTTTGTTTGGTCTTTCAAAAGAGGACACGACTAGAAATCAGTGGTTACGTTGTATTTACAACACTGTTCCAGAACAGTTCAACCCAAATATTCAGATGTGTGCAGCGCATTTTACGGAGGACGAGGACTGTTTCCTGGGAGAGTAGCCTACAATGCCGGTGTTCCGGTGAATTCAGTTCCCCTGTTTCCCCTTCGGCACGCATGCTGACCCTATACAGTCTATGACGCTGACAGATAATGCTGACTCACAGCCTGTAAGTACGTTTTCATATTTAAAGAATTTGCCACTGACGATTCAAAGTGAGTTTTTTGGGCAGTGTAGAGTAGCACTTGTTGTTAGTCATTTCTCTGATCACAAACGCAGACATGGTTTTATGTTTACGCGATACACTATGTGGAAAACCTTGAACCGCATAAACATATTTCATTACACCAAATACACAAACAAATTATGTTCTTTTTTAACAACGTCATATGACCCTTTTAACATGAATGCACTGGTAACAAGTCTCCACTAGCTTTCATGCTTGGGGTTGCCAAATATCAAGATTTTCCCCTAAATCCCCCAAATCAGAGTTTTTCTTTTAAAAACATATTTTCTGCCCAGTGTTTTGCTTAAATCTTCCAAAACAGGCAAAGATGTGAAAACGCTCATGTGCTCATTGCAGATGATCTGAAAACACACAAAAATATGTTAAGAGTTTAGCGATCTCCATTCTGCTCAAATAAAAGTGGCATAGTCTACAGTCAGTCTGCATTCCTTCACGAGGCCGCTTATGCTGCTTGCTGCTACTAAATCTTGAGCAAACCTTCTCACTGACAGCTGTAATAAATCCAAACATAAATCTCGACCATATTGTTTGTGATTGAGGTCACTGAATAAATGCACTTACGCAACCTCTGTGCTATGTACAAACTAAAGTAAAAATTGTACACAATTTGGAATGATCAGAATTAGTATTAGGAATTTAACAGTTTTAGCTTTTTTAAAAGACTTTACCCATTTTCATAATGTAAATCAGTTGAAAACTACATAAGACACTTCTGTTTTCAGTGCTATTCTAAAGATGAAAATGGCTAAAAGAAAAAAGATGACAAGTATCGTTTTTTGAAGTCCATCTATACGCATTTGCATTTGTGGAGCAATCTGGACGCTTTTATTTTTTCCTTTGAGCAAAATAATCATGATAATCATTTTGCAGCCTTAATTTATACAGTAGAAAATCAACCAGGCTTGTCTAAATATTTACCTCTTATCATACAACCTCCTGCCCAAACCTTCTCCTAAATCCATCTTTATCAAGTCACTGATCAAAGCTTAACATCTGGAACATGGCATTCAGTGTCAAATATTCTCATCCATAAAAAGATGAGGTCTTTAACCTCAGCAATTGGATTTCAAAACTGACTACTCAGCTGTAAAATCACTAATAGTGGTCTGCTAGCAATCACGGACATCTGTATTGATTCGCCCAGATGGTCCGCAGCAGCTGACACAGAGAAACACAAACAGCTTCTCATGGACTTGTATCTACTTAGATAAACATCATATAACCAAGTACAAGTACTAACTAGCATACTGCACACTGCATAGTATACACTACTGTTCAAAAGTTTGGGGTTGGCAATATATTCACACAATATTCACACAAATATTGTGAAATAGGTAGTTTATTTAAAAGAACTGTTTTATATTTTTTCAAATGTAATTTATTCCTTATGCAAAGCTGAATTTTCAGCATCATTACTCCAGTCTTCAGTGTCACATGATCCTTCAGAAATCATTCCAATGTGCTGATTTGCTGCTCAAGAAATATTTCTTCTTCTTCTTAATGTTGAAAACAGTTGTGATGTTCTGGGGGGGAAAACGAGCGCCAAGAAAAAAGTACATCCAAACAAACGCACGCTTTCTCCTCCCATCAGTTTCTCCTCTAGTCTTTCATTCACTCCCCCTTGTCCATCAATCAAATCCTCTCTTCGCTTACATGCTGCCATCATAATTTCTTTAAAAAAAAAAAATACAAAAGCACATAACAAAATTATAAAAATGTAACTGTAATTAAAATTAAAACTGTAAATATATAAAAACAATATAAAAATACTATAAAAGCATACACACACACACATACATATATACATACATATATAATATATGAATTAACTGAAATTTAAACTAAAACTGAAAATATAAAAATAATATCAAAAGCTGTATATATATATACTAAAAGAGGTGATATACACACACACACACACACACACACACACACATAATACTAAATTAGCACTGGTTCAAACTTACAGCTGATCCTGCAGCTCCAGTATGATGATCTCCAGCTGCTCTTTCTCCAGTTTGTGGCTGATTTCGGTGTCTGTGAGCCGCTGCAGTAGAGATTTATTCTGAGAGACAGACTCAGAGAGCTGAACTTCCCTCAGACGCACCAGCTCCTCCAGATAACCCTAAACAATTATAATAATTCATGTGATCTGTGTCAGTATTTGCTAGTCTTGCTCCCGGGTCCCCCCAGGATGTCTCTCTTATCTAACACCCACCTGACTGACTCATCCACTCATCAGTACAGACCCCACGACCTGATTTGAGGGTGTCAGACTAGATACTTAAAATGTGACACACTCAGGAGCACTGAGAATCCCTGATCTAGAAATATTCACGCTCAGTTTAACATTCAAAGTTCATCACACAGAATACAGAAAACTAGAGTACTGCTTACTGCATATGGCACACAATATATATATATACAGTCTATATATGACAGAATATATTCTATACTACATACTGTGATGGCTAGAACCACTATAGTATTTATGGTAGTCCTGTTTGGTAGGGTGAGTACGGTAGTTTCTAGCCTCGCGTCCTTTATGAATGGCATGGCATTAGCTTTGGCTAATGGCGGCGTGCACGCTGAATGCCAGATGGGTAGCTGTTGTTAGGTATGTGACAATGTTTGATGTAATGCTTTTTAAAAGTGTGATATTTTGTATAATCATGTGCATTAAAATGTTTTGTGCAGATGGCAATGATGGTTTGTGCCAGATTTGGAAAACTGTTGTTGTAGTTGGTACTAGGTATGTGATATATATATGGTTGAAGTGTTTGTTTGTTTTATGTTGTGCTGTATTTAAATGTATTGAAATGTGTATTTTTGTATTTATATATGTTATTCGATGTGTGGTGTTTTAAAAATGATTTTGAATGTTCTAGCACAATAATGAGGGTGTCTTTCTGGCTCTGTTTTAGGAGCTGGCCTGTGTCACTGTTTTGAATTACTATTTAAGTCCGATGTAAAGTATTGCACGTTTGCACATGAAATATTGGGGGGTGTTGAACCCTTCCGGTATCAACTTGCTATCAGCTAAGCCTATTTATGTTTTAGAACTTTTGTCGAGTTGTTAATAAATGGCGGTTACATGGACGATTTGAGTAGAGAAATCTATTGCTTGTCATAGATGGGCTTTACAATACTATTAAAAAATGTATGTAAACAGTATGCAGCGTGACTGACTACAAAGATTTTTTAACATACATTTTTTAACATACTTTCTGTAACATACTTTGTTAAAATTCCTCTATGGTCGTGAAAAACAACACCCTTTTTACCTTGTCAAAAACAAGCGACTCATTTCGGTGCATGTCTCTTTAAATGATAATGAGCTATTGCCCACCCCACCCCACCCCTCTCTTCCGTGGGGCATGTCATCACAAGAGGCGTGAATTGCTGCCTTGGACTCCGTATATAGCTTGGAGATGGTCTTATTCAAATAGCTAGCTATCTACTTAGAAACCTGCTGCAAACAGCTTGCTGGATGACAGTTTCAGACTCAGACAGCCCACAACAATCTGACTGCATTTTCCTATTCAGCTTTTCTGAGCTGGCAGACACACCAGAAACCTAACTAAATGCAAAGAAAGCTAAAAAAGTGAAATTTTCATCCGATGTCCAAGCTAAAATTAACATGAAACTAAAATTAAAATAAAAACTAAAACTGAAAATTGGAAATGTTGCATTGGCATTTGGCAACTAACTGAAATAAAATAAGTTGAAGTACTAAAATTACTAAAACTTAAATAAGTATACATTAAAGCTAATATAAATATAAATTAAAGCTAAACAAAAATATTTAAAAATAAATAAAATAAAAATGACAAAGGCATGTAACAAAATTACTAAAACTTAAACTAAAAATAAAAGATAATTCAAAATAATAATAAATACTATAATTCTTTATAAATAATACTAAAATAACACTGCAACACAGACATGTCCTGACCTTTGCTCTAGAGCTGCGGACGTTCTCCATGTTCTCGATGCTATGGATGCAGCTGTGCGGGACTTTACTACACGCCACACGTATGTAATCCCAGAAACTGCGCGGGCTCTCGTAGCCAAACCAGCTGACCTGACCTACAGCGGGAAAACACACACACAATGCAGTGTAAAAGCAGATTGATTCCTCAAGAAGAGCTGTGTATTCATTTAGATGCAAAACTATTCTAGAAAAACAAACACTGTGTTTTAGTGCAGTGACATTGTGGGTAAATATCTAAGTAAATATGCTAGTAATTGAAAGGGTTGATTCTGACAAGTGATGAGCTCCACAGGAACTTTGAGCTTTTTAAGCCATTTCAGAGAACATACATTAATATGGAGTGATCAAATATTGCTGAAAGTCTGAAAAACACTGATATGTAAGTGAGCGTGAGAGCTGTTTTGTCATGCTGTGAGAGTTGTCTGAGCTCTTCTAACCCAAAATGAGACACTCAGTGCTGTATTTATACCTCATTACAGCAGCAGGAGTGTGTGTGTGTGTGTGTGTAGGTCTTTTAACAGCATGTATCACAGCATCACTATGCAATAATGTGTGTGAAGCTTCTGGCACAGCTCACTTCAACAGTTATTCTGAGTGTGTATGTCAGTTCATTTGTTGTCTAAGGCGCTGCCAATTGTATGTTGTTTTTTGTATTATATACATAATATATTATAAAATTAAATATATTTTTAAAAATTAAATTAAATAACAAATAAATGAAAATACATACAAACACACACACACACATATTCTTAAAAAATAAAAAATACATAAAATCACTGGTAATTTAGTTTAATGACCACCCTCTCTCTTAGAATGCAACAGGCTGTTTTTTCTACAATAACTTTAAATGTAAATGCCCTATTCACATATGAAATAATAAAGTTGTTTTGCTGTGCTCACACACGCTCCGTGTTTATTATCAAGTTCAGTTCCGTTTGCTAAAAATGTGCCATCTTGTGTATCTTGTTCCTTACCTTTCAGTCTATGGCTGAGAATATGTTCTAGAATGGAGACAAAGTTGATGAACTCAGCAGATGTGTCGTCTATCGTCTCAAAACATGAGCGATCAATGAGGGTCTTCACTGAGAACCTGTGTACTCAAACACACACAATCATGGGCACAACAGAAATGTACACAATACAGTTGAAACTCACACAAACATCCCTAATAGCTAATACAGTAAAACACTGACAAACGTCAGTCTTATAAATAATTAACATTATTATGCTGCCTTCTAAGATTTGGCCATATTTTAATGCATCTCATAATGCATTAAATATCTTTTAATGCTCAGTTATTATATTATTTTTATTATTATTATTAGTTTTAGTAATTTATTATATAAAACAATTTTTTTTTTTTTTTAAAGCAGAACTATGTAACTGTTTCTGTGTTCAAAATTTGCTAAATGTATACAATGAGCGAGTACATCATGAATTCATCTTCCAAACTTCTAATTAACAAGAAAAAAAAAAGATTTAATACTTTTAATTTTAGTTAACAATAACAATGCTGCTATTTGGACACAGTGACACACACAAAAAAAGCCCCCAGAAAACTAAGAGTTCATCGAGGAGATAAATAGACATCTAATTCAGAGCTAAAATAAGCTGAGTTTTAATAAAGCTAAAGCTTTTTAAAAAACCCTAAAAGTGCATTTGAGTCAATGGAGATGTTTTGTGTTTTGTGGAGCACCATTAGTGCCGTTTATTGTGGTCTCATCAAATGTAATTATGGCATAAATGACTGTCCTTTTCATTATCGGCAGCTACTGTGCTTTTATGTGTCTCCTCATGACTTCCAAATACCCAGCAGCCTTCATGCAAATGTCATTTCAGAGGTAATTTCACTTCTGACATTTCCTTTCTAAAAACACACAAAAGCAAATGTGGGGGAAAAAGCAATAACGTTTGAGAGTAATGGTTAAATATCATGTTAAGTAACTTAAAACTCAAAACTAGTATGAAATGCACAGCAGCAGATTTGCAAGCATCCTAAAGTTTGTGTGTGTGTTTTTTGGGACGTTAAAAATATACACCCTCTTATGCCTAAAACTATTAAAAATAATTTTGGTAATTGAAATATGTGGGGTTAAAGTAAGTACAGGTTGAAAAAAAAAGAGAGAAATGTTATCTTGTCAGCTAACTGAAGTAAATAAGCAATAAAATAACTAAAACCTAAAAATAAATTAAAGGTAAATAAAAAATAAAACATTTTTTTTTAAACCAAATAAAAAAAAATGACAAAAGCACAGAATAAAATTCCTATAACATAAACGAAGATTAAAATGAGAACTAACAATATAAAAGTTCATTCAAAATATTATTATTAGTTTTAGTAATTTATTATATAAAACAATTTTTTTTTTTTTTTAAAGCAGAACTATGTAACTGTTTCTGTGTTCAAAATTTGCTAAATGTATACAATGAGCGAGTACATCATGAATTCATCTTCCAAACCGAGTTTTTGTCTTATTCCAAATCACTACATAAACTTAGAGAAGTAGCTCCGGTTGGAATGTTCTTCTGCGGGATGTGTGTAGTTCTGTTTGTTTAACCGCTAGAGCGCCAAAAGTTACATAGTGCTGTTTTAATTTCAACATTATTGTAATTAACAAGAAAAAAAAAAGATTTAATACTTTTAATTTTAGTTAACAATAACAATGCTGCTATTTGGACACAGTGACACACACAAAAAAAGCCCCCAGAAAACTAAGAGTTCATCGAGGAGATAAATAGACATCTAATTCAGAGCTAAAATAAGCTGAGTTTTAATAAAGCTAAAGCTTTTTAAAAAACCCTAAAAGTGCATTTGAGTCAATGGAGATGTTTTGTGTTTTGTGGAGCACCATTAGTGCCGTTTATTGTGGTCTCATCAAATGTAATTATGGCATAAATGACTGTCCTTTTCATTATCGGCAGCTACTGTGCTTTTATGTGTCTCCTCATGACTTCCAAATACCCAGCAGCTAGGGTTGTAACAATTTCACGATGCAATACTGATTTTTTCTTTTTCTTTTCTTTTTGTTTTTTAACAAAATTAGATTTAAGACCAATTAAAAATGAAAAGATGTCCTTTTATTATTGCTTGGACAAAGTGCTGAAAATTTCTTCGTGAAATTGAAATATGAACATTTTAAATAAACAAATAACAAATAAAAGAAACCTCTTCATATAACAAACTAAGGCTTTGCCTGTGCTCTCTCCATTCAGTTATAGGCAACTACTGTATTTTAATCATGGATGCTGAATAGATGCTGCATGAATAGTTTTTAATCTAAATTAGACTGTATAATTTCGAAATCTGAAGCAAAACAGAATAGTCTGACTTTAACTTTGTGAAATTATGCTACATAAAACATCTGAACGAGACGGAATAGCAGAGAGAGTGAATGAGACGCAGATTCACTCTCTGACAGCAGGTGGCGCTCATGGAACAGCAGCGATACAGCGTTTCCTTGGTTGCCGCTGTAAACAAAGCAGCGCAGCGCTTATAAATACTACATTAATATGCATTATACAGAGTCAAGATGAAAAGAAAATATCCTCTAAACTTCTCTAAAGACAAATTTATATAATTTATATAAACTCCTACCCCCCACGCAATTCCTTTAATATCTCAACCGATTTGAATCGTCACATATTTGTATCGATTTTCAACCGGCTCGCGGTGCATCATTTCATCCCTACCAGCAGCCTTCATGCAAATGTCATTTCAGAGATAATTTCACTTCTGATATTTCCTTTCTAAAACACACAGAGCAAATGT
>NW_015505188.1:3553666-3558396 GCF_001515645.1 Sinocyclocheilus grahami | reverse complement strand
AAAAAGAAAGAGAGGGGTGGGGGGTGGGGGGGGGGGGGGGGGGGGGGGGGGGTAACTGTTTGATATCATCTTTAAAAAAAACGTACAAATCAAAACTGGTATGAAATGCACAGCAGCATGCCAAGGATTTGCAAACACCTGAAAGCTTATGTGTGCATTCTTTGGAATGTTAAAATTCTCCTTCTTATGCCTAAAACTAAAGCTATTACAAATTGTTGGTACATTAAATAAAGCACAAATAAAATAATAATATATATATATATATATATAGATTACATTAAAAACTTAAACTTGAAAAAAAGGGAAATGTTGCCTTGGCAACTAACCAAAATAAATAATTACTAAAATGACTAAAAATGAAATTAAAATAAAGCTAAATAGGAACATGCTTAAAAACATTTTTAAAATGTCATAAGCACATAACAAAATTACTTAACCCCTAATTGATGATTAAAATGAAAACTGGCAATATAAATATAAAAGCTAATTCCAAATATTATTATAATTATATATAAATTATACTAAAATAACACTTACAGTAAGTGTGATAATGGTAAAACTTTCGCAGTGTAATAAAGTCATGTGGCACCAATTATATTACTGCTTATTGAAATGTTTATTGATACACAGTATTTTATGGCACAGAGAGAGATTTGAAAACACTTTAAAATAACCACACAAAATTGTCACGGTCTGATACTCATAAAACCATCAACAGAATTTCTGAAGTAGCCATCCTGTGGCAACTCACGTAGATTAACCCAGCCTGACATTTCAGTTTAGACGGTCCCAAATTCTCTGGACTTCTTTGAAGTTTCATGGCCTTTTTATGAGCATTGGTCTAGAGCAATTATTCAGATTACAATCAAATATCTTCATTCAAGACGTTCTGACAACATGAACTTCCTTTCACAATTCTTTGAACGTCAGACTTTCATCACTCAAAAAAAAAAAAAAACCTGCAGTGACTTATTTCAGTCCTGAACGAACTCTGGATCAGATATCACAGAATAAACAGGAGAGGAAATGGATTTTGCTTATCTATTCCTCTGTTCTTTCTTCCTCAGACACAGAGCTGTGAGCTTCGGTCTTACTGTGATTGTACATGTGTGGACACGTCACACTCAAAGCCTTTTGATTGGCTGATTCCTGCTGTGCCCCCTCATGGGTATGACATTCATTTGTGTTCAGACTGACGCTTTTCCTGCTTCGAATGTGCCCTTTGTGGTGTTGCCTAATTAGACATATAAATGTAATTAACCTTATTCCAGCGAATATGGCATTAAATATATGGCATTAAAAGTACATTCAGTTTTATTTAAAACAATGTGAATCTGGCAACGCTTTATTACGTTGCTTCTTGCACATTTCTCAACACTTTCAAAGTGAAATGTCCAGTGAATGGCCCAAAAGTGTGTTCAGTTTTATAAAAAAACAAAAACAAAGTCTGTATTAAACTTTTATCGTTCTGATATTTGAGTTTGATACTGTCTGTTTGAAAATAAACCACCTACACTAAACTGTACACTAAGCCTATAGTGTTAACAAAAGCAGACCTTAGATAAAAATGTATTTGCTAAAGGAACCATGCCATTTTGGCTTGATTACACAAGGCTTTGAACTATTTTATCATGACTCATGATTCACAGGGCTCGCATCGCAAGTGCATTGCTGTACCAGGTGGGCTACCGAACAAGTTTAGTACGTTAGAAAAGCCATACATATGGAGTTGGTTATGTGATCCAGACATCAAAGTGTATTAGTTTACAAATAATTGTTTACAACTAAATTAGGTAGAGGCATGGTTTTCCAGTGAGTCTAGGTTGCATATTTTGCATTTATTGTAGTATGTTAAATAAAACACACTGCATATGCAACAATAAATGTTTTAAACATTGGCACATGGCAAACTTTTATCAAAAAAATAAGTCAAGTTGATATCACTTCTGATTCACAAGTCACACTTAATAGAAGGTCAAATTGAGCTCACTGCATTTTGGGATACAGTGTCCAGTGTAGTGTGATCTAGTTGCATACTGCACATTTTGGCAAAGGTAGCAAGTCATCAAGGTAAAATACACATACTATATATAGTGTATTCTGCAGAAATAATTGATTGGTATGATAGCATACCAATCCAAACATCCAAGAAGATGTACTGTATCCACTTCCTTCGGCAAAGAGATACTACAACTCTCAGCAATACAATATATCACACAAAATGGGTCAGAAAGTTCTCAAGATAGTTCTCAAGGTTTTGCGTATTTAAAGGGATAGTTCACCCAAAAATGAAAATTCTGTCATCATGTACTCACTCTCATGTCGTTCCAAACCTGTATGAGTTGCTTTCTTATGTTGAACACAAAAGAAGATATTTTGAAGATTGCTGGTAATCAAATAGTTGCTGGTTGCCATTGACTTCCATAGTAGGAAAACAAAAATAGTACGGAAGTCAATGGCAACCAGCAACTGCTTGATTACCAGCAATCTTCAAAATATCTTCTTTTGTGTTCAACATAAGAAAGCAACTCGTACAGGTTTGGAACGACATGAGGGTGAGTGAATGATGACAGAATTTTCATTTTTGGGTGAACTATCCCTTTAAGCTCTTCATTCCCTACTAGTTAAAATCCTTGTTAAGTTTCAGTCATCACCAGCTATAAGACACAAGCTTTCCTAATATAAAAAAACTGCCATCAAATGGTATAAAATATTTCAACATAAGAAAGCAACTCGTACAGGTTTGGAACGACATGAGGGTGAGTGAATGATGACAGAATTTTCATTTTTGGGTGAACTATCCCTTTAAGCTCTTCATTCCCTACTAGTTAAAATCCTTGTTAAGTTTCAGTCATCACCAGCTATAAGACACAAGCTTTCCTAATATAAAAAAACTGCCATCAAATGGTATAAAATATTCATGTGTACTCTATCTCTGTTTTTTTTTTTTTTTGGCACATGTACCATTGCATTGTGTTTTATTTATTTATTGTTATTTTTTTAACCATGTCCAAACGTTGTTTTTGTTTTTTTAGATGAGTGTTATGATTCTACCGTGCCTTTTTCCTTTTTTTTAACATACCATAGAAAAAACAACATTTTTGACATGCATTCTTTGAAGTACCTTGGAACACAATGTATATGCCATGTTGCACGAATCATTCAGTAGACATCACCACTGTGCTTTCTCTTAGGACTCCATCTACATGGCGTGCGTGATGCTCTGATGACAGATCTCAGACCAGCGCTTCTGTGCGCGGTGCATCTCCCCTGTTCCAGCATCAGCAATTTACACACACAAAACCTAACTTGCTAAAAAAATAATAACAATGACATCATCCCACATGTCCCGTGCGCCGGTGTGCTGCAATGATGATGAATGTGTAATCAGATGTTACCTGCAAACGGTGATCAGATTCCTCCTCTCTACGGCTCTGATACGCGCTACAGCTTTTTTACGAGCCCCGTTGAACCCGAGATTTAACGATGCCATGATAGTCTCTTTCTGATGCACAGCTGTTTATTTCCTCGCGTCTTTTTCTCTTCTGATGCTTAGGATCAGTGCTTTGACTGACTCACTTGAGCCATAGAAATAGAATAAGCGGGTGGAATGAGAATTAGCATGAAAAGGTGTAGAAGATGGGCGTGGTTTGAAAACACAATTACCTTATTTTAACTTTTTGTTTAATGTTTTTTATTTAAATCTAATAAAAAATGTTCTGTTATTTTTTCAGACGTAATTTATCATCAACATTGCGTCTGAAGCGAGCAGCGTAGTCACATGCTCCCTGTTACTTTTCTCAGCGCTGGTTGGGATTAACCAATCACAGATTACTAAACAACGATTTATTAAATACATTTTATAGATATTGATGCGGTAGCTATCCATTTTCCTGATAAAACCCCAATCCTTGTATGTAACAGATTTAATCGATTACATCTATTGGTGTACACGTGTTTCCAATAAGACAAAAACGAGGTGAGAGTTGAAGTGGCTTCAGTGAAGGAATTGGCTTTCTGAGCCACCATGCGCCCTCTGCGGGATGATTATTCTGTGCCTCATAAGAAACTATTAAAAGCTGACAACATGGGCCGCCCATGACTGATCATAAACATTGACTTTCATTATGGAGCGTTTTTGGAGGGTTGTAAAGCACCGTTTACATAACCAGTAAAAAAAGAGTTTCTAGGGCTGGAAATGGGGGACGGAGCCCGGGGAGTGCATTTCGAGGGGGGTGGCGTTCCAGTTCCAACTGATTAGATTTTTATTTATTTATTATTTTAAATGAAAGGGATTTCTACATTTTATCCATTCAATAGCTTACAAAAGCGATCTGAGTTCCACACTTAAGTGCAATATATTAATATAAAAGCGCAGCGGGATATTTGTGTCTATGGTTAGCTGAGCCGTCTTGCTTTTGAGAAGGGTCTGAGTGAAGACTTGCACTTGCACTCTCAGACTTGCACTTGCACTCTCAGACTTGCACTTGCACTCTCAGACTTGCATTCTCAGACTTGCACTTGCATTCTCAGACTTTCACTTGCACTCTCAGACTTGCACTTGCAGTCTCAGACTTGCACTTGCACTCTCAGACTTGCATTCTCAGACTTGCACTTGCACTCTCAGACTTGCATTCTCAGACTTGCACTTGCACTCTCAGACTTGCATTCTCAGACTTGCACTTGCACTCTCAGACTTGCATTCTCAGACTTGCACTTGCACTCTCAGA
>NW_015505188.1:3524967-3548488 GCF_001515645.1 Sinocyclocheilus grahami | reverse complement strand
AGACTTGCACTTGCACTCTCAGACTTGCATTCTCAGACTTGCACTTGCACTCTCAGACTTGCATTCTCAGACTTGCACTTGCACTCTCATCCTTGCACTCTCAGACTTGCATTCTCAGACTTGCACTTGCACTCTCATCCTTGCACTCTCAGACTTGCATTCTCAGACTTGCACTTGCACTCTCATCCTTGCACTCTCAGACTTGCATTCTCAGACTTGCACTTGCACTCTCATCCTTGCACTCTCAGACTTGCATTCTCAGACTTGCACTTGTGCTTCCGCAATTGACATCACTTGCAGTCTTTTTTATTTTTTTATTTTGTTCTATTTATTGATTACTTTTTGTTTAAATCTCTTAACATTTTACAACAGTAGCCAGGTGGTGAAGACAAGAAAAAAGAAACTAAATTACAATGTCACTTGCAATCGCCACTTGCACTCTCCGATACCTGCGACTTCACTTGCAATCGACACAAATCGTGCATGTTGCCAATGGAGACAAGACGCTGTGGTGGTGATTAAACGATTAAAACTAATTTTATACTATAACATACAGGGTCCTGCAAGAAAAAGACAAGACCCGCAAATCCGTGGCCACAGAACAGCAGAATATGAACGCAATATATAACAAGTCTCTCGTTAAGCGCTTTCCTCCTGTAGAAAAACATAAACACTTAACATGGCTTAATGTATTAAGATGCATTAAGTGCAATTAAAAGATCAAATTCGATATATAGTTATTATTTAATGTACTACAAGGCAAGCAGATGGCCACGAACACAATGCGCAAACTTTCACTTGTCCTCCCATACAGCAAAACGCTTAATGTTGTATAATAACGGATGATAAAGACAATTCAGTTGCCTGTATGTCTTGTTGTTGACTCAAAGTATATACAGAACAGCAATTTTAATCGTTTAATCACCACCACAGTGTCTTGTCTCCATTGGCAACACGCACGATTTGTGTCGATTGCAAGTGACGTCGCAGGTAGCGGAGAGTGCAAGTGGCGATTGCAAGTGAAATTATTATTTAGTTTCTTTTTTCTTGTCTTCACCACCTGGCTACTGTTGTAAAATGTTGAGCGATTCAAACAAAAAGTAATAAAAAATAGAACAAAATAAAAAATAAAGACTGCAAGTGACGTCGCTAGCGGAAGCGCAGGTGTCTGAGAGTGCAAGTCTGAGAATGCAAGTGCAAGGCTTCAGCCAGACCCTTTTGTTGCTTTTGCCATAATACCTGCAGAGTGCAGACTGCAGCCAATGGAAATGCTTCTCTATCGGTGCGCGTTCTGCTCCTCACAGCACAGACCGTGAAAGCAGACTGCTTCAGGAAAATTATCTGGGGTGAACCGTGATTTTTGCCCAAAATCTTACAGATTCGATAACAGAAAATTTGATATGGATAAATCTGTGTTCAGATTTTGTTCAGTGCTGAGTTATCCATTGATTATAACAGATTATCATTGATTATAACAGAAGTTTGTGAGATCGCGATGAACTGAGATTAGTGACAGCTTTTTAATAGGTTAATTATAAAAAGAGTTTACAAATGTGATACTGATTTTAGGCTATACAACAGTTCAGTAAAGAAGTTAATATTAAGTTACTTACACTGTTTTTGCTCTGTTTGTCAACGAAAATCAATCATGATATTAATGGTATCTGATCAATCAAAGTCAAGTCAAGTCGCCTTTATTTGTATAGCTCTTTATACAATGCTGATTGTGTAAAAGCAGCATTACAGTCTCAAAAGTCACAGCGGTTACACAGCGGTGTTTCATTTATTACTGAATCTGCGTTTTTGAACGAATCGATTGAATGAATGATTCAGTGACTTACCGCCACCTACTGGCGGTTTTAGTTTTCTTTTTAAAGAATCATTTCCGTTATTTAAATCTTTTGGTATTTCTGTATTCAAGACTTTATATTTAAACATTAAACTCATCCTTCTTAAACAGTCTAAATATACCTAAATGCCACTTTTGTGTTCTTCTGTGCCACCTCTGTAGTGCAAAGTTGAATTTTGTTGATTTAATTTGATTGGTATAACTTATTCTTCCTGATTGTTCCCGATTATTCTAATTGTTTATTGTTTTCATACATTTTTAAAAAAGGTTTATAATACAAATTTATGATTTTGACATAAAAGGTGACATTTAATAAGGTTAAAAAATGGGGGGGGGGGTGCCATTACAAAGATTGCAAATAATTTTAAGGAGTCAAATATCACCTCATAATGGGAAGGTAAATTTTTGTCATTGATCTCCTAAAATGTTTTAATTAATAGCACAAGTGCTCATTCTATATTTTTTATTAAATACAAAGGGTCATTAATTAATAATGCTTACATTATCACATGTGCAGATTCCTACACAATGTATCTTTAATTTGGCCAGAATTGCACAGGTAATTATCTCCAAGCAGAGATTCTGTTGAATGAATGTTTATACCCCACATAATTATGGACGTTTTTCATTGACCTGCAATGTACCTGTCTTGATACCCAAGAAAACATATGGTTCATAGGAAACATGAAATAAGTTCAATGCTATTATAGATTATAAAGGCTTTTATAATTATATATATCTGAAAGTTCATCTAAAATAAACTCTCTTCCCTCCAAGCTAGAGTCCCCCCAGTGAATTTTGGCCATTTCCACCACTGGTTATAATGTTGCCATGAGAAATACCAATTAATGGTAATATTAAGGATTTTGTCAGATTCATGACAAGTGTAATTTACTACAGCTCACTAGGTGGCCCCAAGGTACTAGTTCAGAAAGAAAAGACAGAAAAAACAATATTTATAAAATATTATAAATATTATAATAATCTATAAAATTATGTTTGTTTGTTTGTTTGCGTCTTGTTGTTTTTGTACACAGCCAGATGCTAAGTTTGCTGGTTTATAGGTATATTTTTGCAGTATGTGTGATGTATTAAAAAGAAGAAGAAGAAATACAAATGTACAGACTTAATAAAGTACATATAACTAGGAAAGACAAGCACCATTTAAAACATAAATAAATATTAATAAATATATAATAAAAATTAAATATAAAGAAATATATCAAATACAAATATCAACATCTTGAAAATATATATTGCATCCTTTAGCAAAATAAATATAAAAAGCAGAACAGGTTTAACATCTTAAGAGTTTTGGAGTTCTAGTATGCAATATATATATTTTGCACTTAGTTGTCATCTTCCTGCAGCTCCACAGTGTCTAGTCATATCTGCATATAAAACACTGAATTAAATAATCATTTTTGTTTAAAAAAGTATATATAAAAATTGGCTAAAATAAAGTAATACTTGTTGTGTTGCTATCAGCATTTGTAAGGTCTTGTGTAAGAGCAATTTCAACTCAAATAGTGTTAGATTAGTGTTTCTCAATTCAGCTCCCAGGGGCCCCCGTAGCACTGCACATATTAGGGGTCTCACTAATCTTACACACAATTCAGGTCATGGAGCCTCTAATAATGAGATGATGAGTTGAATTAGATGTGTTAGAGGAGGGAGGCATCTCAGTGTGCCGTGCCTCAGGGCCCCTAGAAGCAGGATTTGAGAATTACTGTGGTAGAGGAAAAAAGGAAACAGCAAGTCAATAAGCTTTTTCAGGCATTTTTCTGCGAGTATATACAGGTTTTTAGACAAATCCAAATACAAAGTGCGAGAGTGCTGTCACACTAAACAAGTAGCTTTAAGGCCCGTTCACACCAAGCACGATAACTATAGTTCTAAAAATCGATTTCAATATTAAAGAATAGCATAGTTCACACCACAACTATAACGATAACGATACAGAGGAACGATATCGTTGTGATCACTTTCGAAACGATTTTTTTTCCATCGGAATCCATCCTGCTGTAACGAGCTCAAGAATTTAAAGCGGCAGATGCATGTGCGCTTAGAATAAACAGACGATATTGTTCGCTGGTGTGGATGCTAATATCGTTATCTTTATAGTTATCGTTCTTGGTGTGAACGGGGCTTTAGTAGTCAAACAATTCAATCCAAAACAAACCCAACATTAGCTAATAAGATTATAGAAATCAAGTCCTATCAGACTAACTGCTAATAGAACAGTATCAATTAAAACTGCAGTGTATAATATTATATCTTAAAGTTATTCGAGGCTGAACATGGATTCAGATTATCAGAATTCTGGTTTCGCCCCCTGGAGGTGTTTAGGATGATCTGCAGGTGTTTTAAAGCTGACACAGTATAACAAAACTATTTCGAACACCTTTTAAATAGTGAGCAACAAAAAGGACACATGGAAAAAGAAGGGAGTGAGGAAATGAGGGATATAATAAAACGCTCAAATTAATAATAAAAAAATCCCTACAACTGACAAAACTGCTGTTCTGCTCCTTGAAATTTGTTTTAGAGGAAATGCAACTTTTTAGTTTTTTTTAGCCTACTATTTTCATCTCTTTCTCCAGAGCGATAGCTAACGTCAATCATCACTGAACGACACACCCACTACACGGAATCCGCATTGACCGTCAAGTTCACAACACCGGAATCGAATTCGAATCCGGCATTTTTGCGGTTGTGGCTAGAAGGGATACAGCTCAGACCGGAAACGAACAATGAAATACATTTTCTACCTATTAGATTGTGTTTTATTAACGTCTACACCTACAACAGCCCTAAACCTACCCCTTACAATAATAAAAAAATAGTAATTATTGTTGTACAGTGTGACAAAAATTACGCTGTATTGATGTGCGCATGCCCAGTAGCACCATACGCATCCCTTCTAGCCTTAACCCGTTTTTACTCGCAGACGATTCTCCGGATATTTGACGGCAGTTTTCCGGGATCAGCGACCAGCTTGAATGTGAACGCGAACAGAAGTGAGAGCTCAAGTGCTTAGAGAGGGAACATCACTTCTGTGGGCGTGGGAGCTCCATCAGTTTTGCATAAAATAAATTAATTTGTTACAATTATAATGTAATTCGGTTGTTTTGGGTTGGGCTCCATTTGATAAAGCTAGTGTAAATAATAATATTCACATTGTACATACATGCTAGCAAAGCAGAGTTTGGACACTAAGTCTGGACAATTCCTAGGTGAATTTATGTTTTATCCAAAGGCTCGTGCTTAAATGCTTGAAATGAAGACAAATACATGTGATATAGAAATATAGATTTCCTCACAAAAACACTTTTAGAGCCACAGCATAAGAAATAAAAGTTAATTGTGAGTTTCATATCACAGTTCTGACTTTATATCTCGCAATTTTGTGAGCGCATTCTACAGTATTAAACACGTATTTATACCGATTTCATCAGACTCCGAAAATTCTTCAAAAAGAACACAAAGAATGGCCTTCTCAGCTGCCATAGTTGCAACTCTTGCGTCATCAGAACAGGGTGTTCAACGCATCACCGTTTCCGTTTAAAAAAAAGTTTTGCACCGTTTTTGTCGGGGGCTGAACGCAGCCCAGTGTTTCTCAACCCTGGTGGGTGCCCCCCAGCACACATAAGGGAGACATACAAAATGTCCAGCAGTGTTGGGGGATATACTGTCAGTCCCTGTGCATTGCTTCTGCCTTCAGTTCAAGGAAACATCTTTTTTTCAATTGATTTGCTTCTGAAACAAAATTGGTACAAAAAATTAGGTTGCATGATTATGCTGCCTTCTGTAACTCCATATTTTTATTATAATTTATTGCATATTATAAGGCAGCACTGGAAGAATCATTCACATGATCCATTCAATACTGCAGTTTTTTTTTTATTACAATCTATTTAATCAATTCAAACCAACTATAATGCTCAGTAGGCCTATTTGTGTATGCTATGTATTTTTTATGCATATTACAGTATCATATAGCTTAGCAACATGCTTAAACCAGGTTTGCTGCATGGTTTCTCAGCTTGGCTAAGCTGATGCTTGACTGGTTTAGATGACCAACCAGTTGGTTTACCAGTTTGACCAGCTAAAAGGTTCCCAAAGCCTCTGTAACCCAAACCAGACTAGTTTAACCAAGCAGAGATTTTAAGCTTTGCAAAAAAAAAATAAAAAATAAAAAAAAATAAAAAAAATAAACCTTAACACCCCATAAAAACCCACAACAGTAAGGTCCCATTAGTAATCCAACCCTGACCAGCATTAACTAACAGTGAGCAATACATTTGTTATATTATTCATCTTTGTTAATGTTAGTTAAATCTGATCCAATAAATAATGTTTACAGATACAATTTTTGATTTTAGTAATGTATTAGTTTGTTGAATTAACTGTATAGGCTTTGGATTTTTTTCTTTTCTTTTTTTACATTTATTTTTAATTAGTTTAATTTACAAGATTCCCAATAAATATAGAACAATTTTAACAGAAAGGGATAATAGAAATCATACATTTAACATATACAGTGGGGGAAAAAAGTATTTAGTCAGCCACCAATTGTGCAAGTTTGCCCACTTATAAAGATGAGAGAGGCCTGTAATTTTCATCATAGGTATACCTCAACTATGAGAGACAAAATGAGAAAAAAAAATTATGAGTAATCCACCTAAGTATTCCAATTTGAAATGTTTAACAATAGAATGCCAAATTTTCAATGAAAATATTACTATTGGGCCCAGTTTGTCTTTATTATATCCTTGAATTTCACACTCCCCTATAAATGACTGAGAGTGTTTAGTAGTGGATACTGAGTAAGAGAGGAGTCAACTCGGAGTGGTTTGAGGTTTTTTAGTCTTCCTTCCTGCTGCGCTCAAAGAGGTTATATCAGAGGAAGTGAGATCCAGTCACTTGCTGTTTCGGTAGCTGATCAGAACAGGTTCTGTACCCTAAAACATCCGTTAGGTTGGCAGGATTGTTCAGGATCTGGATGCTTAAGGTCCTCCTCTTGGGACTGATAGATCCATCTCAGGCCTCCCTGCATCCTCGCGTGTCATTCTCTCAGGGTAAGTGAAGATCAGATTGATAGACGATATGAGACATATTTTACGGGTGCAAAAACTCACACTTATAGGGATTGTTGGACTGCTGCTGATATCAGTCATTTGTAACCACATTTCTGACAGAATGTGTTTCTGATATGAATAATTGAGAAATCAATTGTTTAATGAAGTAGTTTGGCCCTCTGACTTCTGGACAAATACAAAAAAAATAAGTAGAACTATGGTACAAGAAAATAATTCAGTATGTTTTATTCATGAATCACCTTTGCATTTGATTCACATCATTTCATAAATATGAGCCAGTGAAGAATCTAAGCATGTTCAGATGAGCAAAGAGCACAGTCATGTTGGGCAAACATGCGTTCTGTGTAAGTTTTGTAATCTTTCTTCTCTGAACTTGTAAGCTGTGGTTTTGTTTGTTATTATTACCTATTACTGTTGTTCTGCAAATGCTTGATGGTCTAAATGCTGCACGCTTGAAACCACCTCTGACCGATTATCCCCACCACATGCTCAATGGTCTGCTGCTGAGAAGCAGGTTTTAAGACTGTGGTTAGTTTCTGCTTATATCAGGCATCAGTGAGGACAATTAGGTAAAACAATTCTATGAATAAATATGAAATGTCATGATTTTTTTGACACTGTCAGGGGTTTTAGGTATGACTAATACAGTATATGTGTATTTATTTGGAAGGGGAACGGCTTTGAATCTATTCTGATATACATTACTATTTAAAAGCTTTGAATCATTATTTTATTATTTGTGTTTAAGAAATTAATGCTTTTATTCAGCAAGGATGCATTAAATTGATCAAAAGTCACAGTAAGGACTTTTATGGAAAAGTTGAAAAAGATTACTATTTCAAATAAATGCTGTTCTCTTGAACTTTCTATTATTCAAAGAATCCTGAAAAGAAATGTACATGAGAAAAGAAATGTTGCTTGAGAAGCAATCAGCATATTAGAATGATTTCTGAAGGATCATGTGACACTAATGTTTTTCAATTTTCAATTCAGCTTTGCCAGCACAGAAATAAATTGCATTTTGAAATATATTAAAATACAAGCCTTATTTTAAATTGTAATAATATTTCAAAATATTACTGTATCAAGTAGCCTTAGTGAGCAGAAGAAGCCTCATTTGAAAACATTAAAAAAAAACACACACCTACCCCAAACATTTGAACGGTACTGCATTTATATATAACTTGCACATTTGATGTTCGCTTGATTTGACGCTTGCACATATTAAAATTTTGCTTGGTCAACCACATTGAGGTTTCTCAGTGTTATGTTTTAGAAACATGGAAAGTTATTTATGAAGCTATGTAAATCAACCTCAAATTACAGCATGAAAAATATTCAGAGTCGTCATTTATCATCTGATATTAACAACACATTCTCTAAGAGCGTTTGGGTGACTAGACAACACAGCCAAATTATACAGTCATATTTCTGTTTGTCTGTATATGCAGTATTGCTAAACCTCTGCCTTGCTTATTTCCTCAGATCAAAAAGAGGAAAAGAGTGTCAGTGTTGTGGTTTCATTTCTAAAGTGTGAATATAAATACTGTTTAAAGGTCAAAAGCAAATAAAGATGTAAAAAAAAAGCCATAAAGAAAAATAATTTTGTGTAAAATACATGTGCCAGTTTCTCAGAAATGTAATCTTATACTGGAAGGGTCAAAGTTTAACTGGTCGTTTTTACTTGCGGCAACCACATGTGAGGACCCCGGGCTGGACTCCGCTTCGCCCACGGTGAAAGCCGATCCGGCAATCCACAGCGCGATGTTGATGTATTTCCTCAGCAACCAGCGCGGATCAGCTCTAGGCATGACGAAGCGGATATCGTCCTCTTTTGGAAGACCAAACAAAGTAGTTTCGCTTTCACAACGAAGCACACAGCGTCTTCACGACATGGCGGCAACAACAATACTACAGCGAGAATAAAAGTTACGCCTTCTTTCTTTGCGTGAACATTTGGGCGGCGTTATGCAAATCTTCCCACATCGTGACGTAGACATGTGGGGGCGTGTTAGAACGAGCCATTTTAGGTAGGCATGGTTGACTCTTAACTTTTATAAAGAGACTAAGACTTTAGTCTTTGCAACTTTACAGATCTTCTTTATGCACCAAGAGCTTGTAACACTCCAAAGAGAAAGGAAAATTTTAAATCGCATTATATGACCCCTTTAAACTGATACCTTTGTCTTTGTGACACCTTCTGGATTGCCCAGTTTAATGAGATTGTGGTTCTACCGTGTTAGTCTCGGTCCAGACTGGCGGAGGTGACTTGGAGGTTTTCAAACAACAGCATTGTTCCCCAGTTTCCGTACATGCAGTGGGCAGATGGCAGTCTTGTTTTCACCGTCACTCCAGAGACCGTGAACGCCTACCGCTGCGTGTCAGAGGAACTGGGCTTCAAGCAAACCATCATCTCCTTCCCTGTAACTCTCCCTGTCATGCCTCGTTCTCCTCCATCACACCAGCAACCTGAGGTCACCCTGGACTCCGGTCCAGGCACGGAAATAGAGCCCATCCCTGATGACTACACAACACTTGAGCTTTATGAATCTGAACCTACAAAAATGGAAAAGACGGATGCATTTATGACACCAGACAGGAGCAGTGAGAAAAAAGCCGGGACTAATCATCAGTCTACTATGAACATGAACACTGTTTGCATTGCACAGAAGAGTTACTACACTGAAATGGTTGCTTTTTGCCTCTTGTTTGTCATTTGTCTCTTTGTATTCATTGCTTTTGTGGTCCTTTGGAGGCGCAGCATGAGGTGCAACAAAACCACCCCTCAGAAACAATCTAAAGACACTGAATCAGACTAAATCTGATTAAATCTGGCAAACAGAACTGGAAGAAAAGAAATGCTGAGCCCTAAAACCAGCAGTATACTGGAAGATTAAACAAACTAAAAAATGATTCTTGATTTAGTTAGGAAAACAACATTTCCACTATGAAATAAATCTGAGGTGATTGCTGGAATGTTACCAATACATTTCAATACCAATATTTATAATCATTTGATTTTATTTATAGTTTATGATTTTAGGTAATAATGCTTGTTTTGTTAAAAACCATTGTTTAGTCGATGCTGAAATACAAATTAAGATATTTTTAGGATTTTAGGGTAAGACAGCTCTGCATCATGGGGGAAAAAATCTTGTTTGCAAAAAAGGCCTAATATGACATAATTTGATGATGCCGAATTAAAAAAAAAATCCATTACTTACAGTTTTTTCACAATATATGGATAAAGACTTTAAATATGAAACAATAAATAAGAGAATAAAGAATAAATACTTTGTATATGATAAATGTATGAATATAAAAATAAAGACTTTTTTATTTGTAGCTTTAATGGTCTGAAAAATAACAAAAGCAGTGAAATGTCTAAAGTTTCAAAGGAGTGGAACAAGTGGGAATCAGGATTAGGCATAAAAAATTATGTCTTGTGAAACATTCATACATGTGCAAATAATCTGAAAATTGAACAAATAATTGTAACGTTACCTGGCTCAGAGGAAGATACATTTGGAATCGTGTCTTCCCAGTTTTCCTGGTGATTAAGGGATAATACAAGATTTCTTCAACACAAATGGTTGTCAAAAGCAAATGCACATAATATTTTGTGAGAAAGTGGAGAAATTGGTGATGTGCCAGAGCAAAACCGACACGATTTTTGGGTTCATCACACCAAAATTGGTAAGAAACAACTACTGGAGTTTGATTTCATTGGACTCTGACAGAAATTCTGTCTCAGTGCCTGAAGGGGTTAAATAAAATCGGTGTGAGGCAGAGTTGCCAAGTCCGCGTATTATACGCGATTTTAGGCTTCCATTTTTGTAAAGTTGCGTGAAAAAATCCCGGGTTGCGGTTTTTTGGGTTTATTTAAAAAAATATATGGTTGCTTGTCAGGTTTTCCGAACAAGCAACCATATATTTTTTTAAATAAACCCATAAATAAACTTCGTTTCTTTATTTATGTTCGCCGTATTCTCCAGTGTATTGAATGACACTCTGTCTGCTCGCAGTTAATAGCCAACCAGTGCAATAATAAAAGTGCTGCAGAGTAATTTGTCAAATATTCCGCCCCCTCCTCACGCGCTTTCTTTTTGAACGTGATTTGTCTTCAATGAGGGATTGAAGAAAAATCACGTTCATAAAGAAGGCGCATGAATTTTTGTAAAATAACTTGTTATTGATTTTCAGATAAAAGGGTAGTTTCAGTTTAATATGTTGTAGGCTCATTTACTGGTAATAAATAATTGATCATAAATAATATTGATGATAATAAATTATCAAAAAATATCGGGCTTGTTTTGGGCTTATTTTTAAAGTTGCGGTTGCTTATTTGTCTCGCGAGAGTTGGCAACAGTGGTGGGAGGAGAAGGAAGTTTAATTTAGGGGTTTCCTGTTATGTTTAGTCGGTAAATGAGGTCGCACATAAACTGATCAGTCAGGAATCGGTAAGTAAACAAGTTACAGTACGTTATTTTGTTTAGACAAAGTTTTTTTCCAGCGTTGTAGTGAACAATTATAAAATCACTCTGATAAATCTCTGTCATGATGGCTGTTACTCAAAATCTGGCAACCTGCCCAGTGCCTACCTAGCAGAGTAACTTGTGTGAGCAGAGTAACTTAGAGCCGCGACAATTTCCCCTCCGCACTCCAAGCATTCAGTCATCTCGTTCCCACTCCTCGCTCCACTGATCAGAAACACGCTCCGCCTTCGTTTGAAATAGCATTCATACGACGCTTGTTTATATATCTTGCTGTTTATGTTTACTATATGCATTTAGGACATTAACGTTTGTGAACAGTGGCATACAGTAGTACTTTGTCCATGCACATAATATTCTTACGATCTATTTATATGAATATTCAGCTGATCATCCGAGACAGTACATAACATGGCAGCTCAGTAGGTTTTGACAGTATCCAGGTGCGTGATAAGACACACCTGTTGTAGATAACTAGATTAAAGAACTACATAATTCAATTTCAATGGTATTTTTAAATCACATGATGTACATACAGTAAACATTTCTAATGCAAACTAAAAGATGTGCAACTTTAATCAGGACATGAGAGGCAGGTAACAGGGTTGACCACGTCTCATGTGTTTTTTGCTTCCTTGTTGTTGCAGTATAAACGTGAGCTTCATATTTCTGTGAGATATGGCCTCTTCAATGACTACTGAGGACAATGGGGTGAGGGTAGTGACTCATATTATCCCGCTGGAGGAAAAAACAGAGTCTCCAGACCTAAAGTCAAGCTCGGTCGAACTAGACAAGTCCAACCTATCACCAAAAACCAGGATGTTCCTAAAGGGGAGGCCTCTGTCACTGGGGGTGAGAGCTGGACACGTGTATTCGGATGCAGTTTCACAGCAATGTTAAATATGAGTTAAGCTATGTTGACTACAGAAAACAATTTGGACTTGGATTTGTTTCAGCAGCTTGTAACAGATGTTGTTCATAATTCATATTAATTTTAAATGGATTTTCCCTTAAACATTCTCCTACTGTTTAGAGAGAAATGATTCAGGAAAGTTTGTCAGATTTCAAGTATATTTTACTGAAGTGTGTGTGTGTGTGTGTGTGTGTGCAGTTGGTGCAGGTGTTTACAGGTTTGGTGGTCATGACTCTGTGCACCATCACGGTACTTGTGGACATGCTGAATGTTGAGACCGTAATGTCCCTTGGACTTCCTGTGAGTGACCATTTTGATCCCTAATAATACAAAATATCAGCATTTATGTCAACTTTAAAGTCTACACAATAAATAAATACACAAAAAATGCCACTGAAATATAAATGAATAAATATGATCTTTTATTTAAAGAAGAGGAGGTGGTGGGAGGGGGCAGAACGTTTTAACAATTTTCCAAAAAGTTTTCAAAAAAATCCTGGAATGTTTAGAGGACTTTACCAGAAATGTTCTGCCCCTTTGCAACCCTATTTCTAATTTATCTTCTTTTTTTTTGTTGTTGCATTAAATTAAAATAAAATTTGCTTTAAAAATTTAAATACAAGTACATTTTATTAAGAAAATGAATACATTTTTACATTTTATTATGATATGATTATATATAGTCAAGTTTGATTTTTCACCCTTCGTAGTAAAAAGTTTGGGCACCTCTGATATGGAATCTCTGTAGTTTGGTTCAGGTTTATAAAAACAAATAAAATAAACATGTAATATTTTTAGTATTTTTATTTTTCAGTTTGTCATCTCTGGGTCCATGGCAATTGCTGCACACAAGAGATCCAGTCTTACTCTGGTGAGCAGATTCTCATATTTACTGCATATTTTTACGTGTCACATACCCGGTGTGTTCAGATACCAACAGCATTCTGCACCCTTTCTGAAGTCTGAATACACTTCAGTATTTCCTGAAGTCTTCAAATGTTTCCTGAAAGCCTGAAAATGCTTCATTATGCAAGAAATATACATTCTTATTCTTTGTGTCTGTGCAGATCAAAGCCACGCTGGCCATGAATGTGATCTGTGCTCTGCTGGCTGCTGCAGGAACCGGCTACTTCAGTTGGGAGCTCAGCAACAGACCAGGGGAGGATCCTTGTAACGGCGGAGAATACTGGTCATGTTCGAGCATGATATTGAAATTTAATGTACGTCTGTAACTAGTGATGATCTCAAGCTCATGTTTACATTAAATTAATGCAGATGCATATGCCTGCCTGTAGCATATTCGAAGGACAGAACATAACTGTTTTTATGCCACGTGCAATATTTTTTATTTAGAGTTTGATAGATGGAGTGAGGGGTCTCCTGCTGGTGCTGTGTTTTCTTGAACTGTGCGTGTGCATCACTCTGTCCATCTTTTCCGCCCGGGCCATCCAACAGGTGAGACCAAACCCAGATCAAACCTCAGTAGAGGTTCATATTTGTGACCCTGGACCACAAAAACAGTCTTAAATGTAAGATTGTAAGAATGTAAGCTGAACAAATAAGCTTTCCATTGATGTATGGTTTGTTAGGATAGGACAATATTTGGCAGAGATACAACTATTTGAAAATCTGGAATCTGAAGGTGCAAAAAAATCTAAATATTGAGAAAATTGCCTTTAAATTTGTCCAAATGAAGTTCTTAGCAATGCATATTACTAATCAAAAATGAAGTTTTGATATATTTATGGTAGGAAATTTGCTAAATATCTTCATGGAACATGATCTTTCCTTAAAGGAACACGCCACTATTTTTGAAAATAGGCTCATTTTCCAACTCCCCTAAAGTTAAACAGTTGAGTTTTGCCGTTTTCGAATCCATTTAGCTGATCTCCGGGTCTGGCGGTAGCACTTTTAGCTGTAGCTTAGCATAGATCATTGAATCTGATTAGACCATTAGCATCTCGCTCAAAAATGACCAAAGAGTTTCTATATTTTTCCTACACTGTAAAAAAAAATCCGTAAAATTTATGGTAAAAAACCAGCAGCTGTGGTTGCCGGAATTTTTACGTAAAAAATACGGTAGCAACGTTTTAGGTTTTAACTTAAATTTACAGTTAAATACCGTAATTTCATTAACTGATATAATGTTAATATACCAACCTATTGAAGTACTGAAATCTGCAACAAAAAAACATCAAATTTGAAATGTAACGCAGGGAATTCTGGGAATGTCAAATTTTTTTATTATTATTTACGGTTATTCACTGTAAATTATACAGTATTTTTCACTTCCAAAAACGGTATACTACCGTAAAATTACATGTAATGTCCAATACAGTTTTTCACCGTATATAGTAGGGGAATTTACCGTTAACCATTTAACAGGTTTTTACTGTAGCATTTTTACAGTCTTTTACCGTTAAATTCACAGTCATTTTTTACAGTGTATTTAAAACTTGACTCTTCTGTGGTTACATCATGTACTAAGACCGACGGAAAATTAGAAGTTGTGATTTTGTAGGCCGATATGGCTAGGAACTATACTCTCATTCTGGTGTAATAATCAAGGAACTTTGCTGCCGTACCATGGGTGCAGCAGGCGCAATGATATTACGCAGCGCCTAAAAATAAGCTTATTGGAAGTTACAATGTATTTTTGGCTATTGCTACAAATATACCCCAGCTATTTAAGACTGGTTTTGTGGTCCAGGGTAACATTTATTATTCACCTGATGTCATTCCATGAGGAAATGTAAATGAGGGTCTGATGGCCTGTTGTAGTTGAAGATCTAAGCTCAAACTTCAGTTCTCAGTGTATAGCCTTGATTGTGAAATAAAGATGTGATCTAAGAAAATCTTTTTTTCTACTTCAGGATGAAACCGACGTCGACCCTTACGGCAGTGACTCCAGTCTTCTGAAGGTTGGGGTGGATTGTGACTCCAACCCCTGAACAGCCACACAGTTATGGCCAAGGTTTATCTAGTCAAAAGTTTAATCATCATATAGGCTAAGTGTAATAACATTTGCTTTATAGAGTTCTTTCTTTTTGATGGAATTGTTCGATATAATACAGAATACCCATTTCCCACTAGATGATTTGTAATTTTTTGCAGTGTCATCTGTTATACACACTTTTGTATGGTAATGTTCTTTGGGACCTTTAGCACACTTCTTGCTGATTTCATGAATAAAATGCTCTATATTCTACATGCTGCTGTTATGTCATCTGCTAAAGTCGGGATGGATTCTGATTGGCTGTCAGTGTTTTTTAAGTTGGTGGAAAAAAATATTCTGAAAGTGATTCTGACAATATTTCCTCAATACTTTCTTAGTGTTGGGGAAAAAGGGCACATTTATTTCTAAAAATATAACTTGCTCTCCAATACAGATTCTAAAGAAAAAGCTTAAGCATTCATTTGTGGAAGCCCATTTCAGCGGCATAAGAAAAATCATGCTTTGATAAATAAATGTAAAATTATCACATACTTATGACAAAACTCAAAATTATGACAAAAAGTTTAAATTGATATAAAAAGTCCAAAAATGTTGTAATTGTGATTATGAAAAGTCAGAATTATGACACACTAAGTTATAATTATAAGATAAAAAGTTGAAATTATGACATAGCAAGTCCTAATTATGGCATCAGAAGTTGAAATGATGAGAATACATTTTCATCTCGATTTCGACTGTCAGAATTTCGACTTGTGTCATAATTTAGAATGTTTTATGCCTTAATTATGACTCGCGTCATAATTCTGACATTTGTTTCTAGAGTTGCCTTTTATGCAATAATTATGACTGACAATAAAACACTAGAGTTGGATATATCTTTTACTCCAGTGGTTCTCAGCCTTTTTGACAAGGTCCACCACAGTCCAAAGATTTTTACTCCTCACCCCCATTGAGGAGTATAGGTGTAAGGAGTAAGCTCCAACCCCCCATTTTTTAATTTACAGAAATTAGTAGTGTCCATAGATTAAAATAAGTGACTAAAATAGTAATTATCAACCCGAAGGTTGCCGGTTCGAGTCTCAGGTCCGGTGGGGGGTTGTCGTACAGCGCTCTCTTCCACACTCAATACCACGACTGAGACCCTTGAGCAAGGCACCGAACCCCCAACTGCTCCCCGGGTGCTGCAGCAATATGGCTGCCCACTGCTGCGGGTGTGTTGGACGGTGTGTGTGTGCACTTGGATGGGTTAAATGCAGAGCACAAATTGTGCACAAATTTTGGCCACATGTCACTTCATTTAAATCATCTTGGGGCCCCATGAACGTTTGCCAGAACACTGGTTGAGAGCCACTTCTTTATTCATTACTCTTTACTCTAGACATGCACAGTCCATATATGCAAGACATTGTGGTTTCACGAATTTTCAAGCCTGCAGTTTCTCCCAAGACACTCTTGACTCAGCTCTTATCCTCTACATAATTCATAACCGGTTTAAAAATACCCCGCTCTCGAGCGCTTGCAGGGGTGTTTTCTGGAACATGGGCTGGTGGAATGAGTTGAGTTCTACTCGGGACCGAACTGGTTTACTCCTTGTTTAGCCGCCGCCTCCTCTCATGACATCAACACTGCGGAGAGCCGCCGCGCGCTCAGACTCTGCTGCAGAACGCCAGTGCGCAAAGGTAAGCGAGCGCATCCTCAACACGCACGATCACGTTAGTATACTTACAAAGAGTGAATGGGTTGAAAATATCATTCAAAATATGCATGAAGAACGCGTTAGCTCGTATGCACGCCGTTTCGTTGATGCATGTTGTGACTGTGTTTGCAGCGGATCGTGCGGTATTGATGAGTGATTGGTGATCTATCAGCATGTCGCTGTACGCGTCTCAGATTAAAGCGTTTAAGAGCGCGGAGCCCAAGACACTTGGCGTGAGTTTCACTACAGCACACTATCACATTATTATATCGATAATTTGCCGCTGAATCATCAGCTGCAGGTATTTGATCAACTAGCCTGTTTCTTTACGCTTGATTTTATAGTCTGAACACGTTGTTTACATATTTTTGGTATGTTGCATATGAGTTTTTAGTAATTCAATAAGTGCTTTCCTATAGAAGATCATATTTAGGCTTTAGTTTAATATGTAGCACATGTAGTATATTTAATAAATGACATCTGGCCAACATCCAAGGACACACCCATATCTCAACACACACACACACACATACACACTGACAGACTGAACTGAATATAATCAAGATAAAACAATTATAAATTCATTTCAACTTCAAAAACACAGTCTTATTTTTTTAACCAAGAACAGAATTGATAATAGTAATAATAATAATGATATGACATATAGACAGATTTGACAAAAACCAACAAAAAATAACTCTGCTAATATATTTCAGCATGTAAAACTGCAGTTTGTGATTGTAATTTTGTGTGCTTTGGTTTAGGCTATTGAGATCATAATTGGTGTGTTTACTGTCATTTTGAGCACAATTGTGTATAAGCTGCACTACCATATCCAGCGTGAAATCATCATCCTCATCGTCAACGGTGCTCAGGTACAAATGCACACACATTGGAATACATTTAAGATGTTTAAAATCAGCCATGTGACATACGGCTCTGTTTTCCTACAGCTTGTCATAACTGGTGTTGTCCTGGTGCACACTGGGAGGAAGCCATCTAAATGTCTGGTACATTATGAACACACATATATGAATATCTTCTGAAAATTAGAAAGTGAATGAGTGCAGTCAGTTGACACAAATCAAGTCACCTCATTTAAATCCTTTTAATGTCCTTCCGTCAGAAGGACCTTGCTCCTCCTCGTCCTGTATTGACCAAATACTGTAAGTGCAGTCTCAGCAATAGCCTCATGTAATCAAACTTTTCAACAAAGGTCCTCTTTGCATATACTGTATTTTGGCCAAGAACCAGCCACTTAGATTGCAAGACATTACTTGAATGACTTCTGAAGTGACCAGCCATAGTTTGTTTTGTTTTTATGGGGCAGTTTGGAACAGTGTTATTTTGATACTTTTAATTAATATTTCGAATCAGCTTTTGTGTCTATGTAGTTTTTTTTTTATTATTTTTAACTTAAATTTTAACTATTACTTTTAACGTAATTTAGTTTTTGTAATTTTAGTAGTTTTTGTTTTTTTAAATATATGTCTATATCGTTTTTGGTAATTTTTCTATTTTAGTTTTCGCTAATTTAGTAAATCAAGTTAAACAAAATTCAAATGAGAAATGTTGCCTTGGCAACTAGCTGAAATGAAAGAATTTTTACAGTTGATTTTATTTCTTTAAGTTTCAGTTTATTTCATGCTTTTTAAGATTTTAGTTAACTATAATTGCCAATATTTTCACTGTATTTTTCAGCATTCATCATTATTGAAAATGAGAGTTTTACTATTATGTTATTGGAATTTATTTATTGTTAAAATACATGTCTGTTCATTTGTTGCAGCTGCTGACAACAATTGTTCTGCAGTTACTAACAGCAGCATTTGATATTGTTGGATTTGGGCTCATGGCCAGACACATCCCATTCAGAGGAGAGTCGTACTACTACAGGGACACAGAGGTAAACAAACAGAGACGCCCCATCCTGCTCATCCTCGAGCCAAGACACCTTCCTCCCACAAGTGACTCAATATTTCAAATATTGTAAAAAACAGATCATATACTCAGTTATTGAAATAACACAAGAATGGCTTCATCTGTTAAAAAAAGGGGGGAAATGTTATACTTCAAATGGCCCGCTTGCTTTGTTCATTGCCAAACAAAGATGTCAGTCAGATTTTGAGAACTGGCAATTTTATTTCTGCCTGTCCTGAATGTGGATCAGAAAAGCAGATGATTTTGAGTGTAGGAATCAGGGAGCTGTACATCGATCTGAACGTCAGTCTCTGGCAGACGGCAGACTGTGGTTGAGTGTGTGTGAGTAAAAAGAGAGATGTGACTCCAGGCTCTGTCCTGCTTGTTTCAGTGGTGTTGTGACCCACTTCACTCTGTTTCGGCTTGCTGTGGAGATGGAGGGAAAGAGGCACAAAAAGAGGTGAGTCGCATTACAAGCTTTACGATGCAGGGGGAAAACTACACACCCTGAGACTCTGAGCTGGATTCAAACTGTAATTCGTTTCAATATAATATCAATTTTTCCCCTAGATTTAGACTGGTGCAATGCACAATTCTTAGTGTTTTATGAGAGAACTCATGCCACAAGCATTTATTAATTTAGAATAACTTAGCGCTTTGTTGCGCAATTTAGACTAGTGGTCGATTAATATGGGTTTTTCAATTACATATGATACCAATAACTAAAGAGTGGCATGGCTGTATTGATGCATCAGTGTGGTTGTTAAATAAACCAATAAAAAAAAAAAACTAAAAATCATCTTTGCTGATTGAAATAAAGCTGAAATAAAATTTAACTTAAAAAATATATATTTATATTATTATATTAGTTGAATGACTAATACTAAAGAAAAAAATGGAAAATATAGAAATATTAGACAGAAAAACATAAACATTATAAAACCTTATACAGTAAATCACGCAAGTAAAAGACAAAATCACATAAGAAAATTATTCAAACTGAAAGTATAAAAATAAAAGCTAAAATACAATAATAGTATATTAATAATACTAAAATAACACTGTGATGTATATAGGTGAATGCAATGTCAATTCTACATTTTCTTCACCAAAAAAAGTTTAAAAATAGAAATTGCGCATAAAGCAAACGGCCAAATATCAAAGTCTATCACTTAATTAGAATTTTGGAATATGATGACTGATTAATTGAAGTATAACATTTTCCATTTTCCCTCTCTGTGGATATTCATATTGTTTTTTGTGTTATTATTGGCATATGATTGTGATTTACCATGTAAATACTGGGGTGTTTGTATATATAGTTTGATGATAGAACAGTGCTGTTGGGATATACTATTGTATTTGTGGTTTGTATTACAGTTCTTAGTGAATGGAATCTTGGTGACACTGATCGGTTTCCTGATGCTGGCATGTGCCATTGGTTTGGTTGTTTCTCTTTTTGGGGTCTACACCCTTTCTGTTAGTGCCATAAAGGTACGTATTTCAGCACTGCTCTTAATATCTGAGAATTACGTTCTGTTTAAGATATAATGTTCTAAGGCTAATTTGTAATGAAACTATCCAATTTACTGTTTACCCTCAGGAGATGACGCCCATCCCTCACTCTACAGCAAACCAACATTATGGTGTTGGTGTTCAGACCCAGAAAACGATCCATGCTGGAAACTGATAAAATAAGAGGCAGAAGGGCACAGTTTTAGCACAGTTTTTCGGTTTTTCGCCAACTGCAAAAGAGGACTGTTTCACCTACAAACCACTCACAGGTAACCAACCACAACCACAACAACAGGAAAAAAAAAAAACTTTTGTGAAGTTGTAAATAATTTTTTGAAAGTAAAATGGATAAAATCTCGTTTTTTGCTTGGCTGTTGCTCTCACAGGCTGTAGGACTGCTGTAATTTCGAAAGCTCAACTTAATAGTTATTCGTACCTCATTCATTTTCGCTCTTACAAACTGAAGCTTCTTAGCATGAAATTCTAATCAAATGTCTACCCAGAAATCTAGTGTTATTGATGTATGTTAGATGGGTAAGTGTGTTCATCGTTGTTAGGGTATGTGAAATTAAGTATGTAGCAGAAACAGAAAAGGAATTATGGTGAATGTGGACTGTTAGAAGGTTCTGTAATTGCGTCTTGTTTCATAACATTTTGTACCACCTTTTGCATGAATCTTTATATCGGTCAACATGTTTGTTTTAGCCACATGAGGACATTTATCAAGTTGATATTTGTTCGTTTGAATTGCAATTTGAAAATGAACACTTGAAACCATAAAAATGTAACAACACTGTAAGCAAGCCAAATTATTTTATATATATATATGCTTACAACAACAACAAAAAATCCTTTAAATAAGAGCCTTGATAAATGTGGCCCATGTTCAGTGAAACTCCTCTGAAGCAGAGTAATGTGAATTTAAACACCAGTGAATAACTAAACAGCATCGCTTGGCTTTTTTGTCATCTCGTTTAATCCGTGCTGATTCTTCAGGAAAGCTATGATGACTGCCAACTCTGTAAGTGCCACCACTTGTGACCAAAATCATGGACACCCTTATGACTAAAGGTCAGAGGTTGAACCCTCAGTCAAGGGCTCGACTTTGGTGATGTAAAATCCTCTTGTGGAAGCATGTGTCGTCCGTTCTGTGTCTGTAGATCTTTGTCTTTATGACAGCATGTGAGATTTACATTGTGCCTGTTCTCAGTGAACTCTTGACGTGTAGTAAAATGAAAACAAGTAGTATGTAGTAATATGGCTGTGTTTGTGTTTGTATTTGACTGAATGATATTTCAAATAAACTTGATTTAATACACAATCTGATGTTGTCTTGTTAGAGTTTTTTTCACAGTGCACACACACAATTAAATCAGCAGATATTAATATAAATTCTCAGCAGATCATTGTCGAGAGTACAGTTTAGTCCTGCAAATGGGTTGAAAAATCTAATTGTATTTTCATAGGATTTTATTGTAAATTCCCTCTCTAGACGATCTGAAATAAGTGTAATAATTTTGAAACCAGTTTTATATCTGAATAATTAAAACTATGTTATATAAACAGACTTTTATTCTAAAACATCGGAAGAAGCTCATGAATATGTATTATGTAGCATTACGTCAGACCACTATGCTTTCCTGATTTGCGGACAGGGTTCTAGTTAATATTCATAAGATGAGCCTTACAGCAGCGTAAGTGGACTAGTGTTGTGAAACATTCAGAATCCATTTTCCGGGGGATCGGTATGGATGCTGTTTGTTATGGTCTGGGGTTTGGGTTCAGAGTCTGGACAGTATGAGTGTGTTTCTGCTGTAAACACTCATTCATGTCCTCTGACGATTTCCTGGATAGTTAAGTGATTCACCTTGATGAGTACTGTATGTAATTCGATATGAGTGTTTTGTTTTACAATATAATATTTCAGATAATGAGGGAAAAACGTAATTATCATATTCTGTGCTGATGTTATACAGTATGGAGAAGGTCTGAAAGATTCTAGTTCATCTGTCGAAGGAAAACGAGTATATATATATATAAACTAATTAATAATAAATAACACACCCACACTCACTATATTACACTATACTATATACTATAGAAATGTATATAATATGCATTTCTATAGTATATAGTATAGTGTAATATAGTGGGTGTGGGTGTGTTATTTATTATTAATTAGTTTATATATATATATATATATATATATAATGTATTTACTATATTCATACTATATGCAGTATATAGTATGAATATAGTAAATACATTATATATATATATATATATATATATAAACTAATTAATAATAAATAACACACCCACACCCACTATATTACACTATACTATATACTATAGAAATGCATATTATATACATTTGTAAGCAATAAGGTACTTGAGGCATGCTTTATTGTGAATAAGTCACGGCTGAAGGGGTTTCAGGCACTCCGCTGGTGTAGTGGTGCCTTGAGAAGTGGGTATACTCTTAATTTATGCCCCCATTTTTTAATCAGCCCTTTTTTTAATCAGCCCAGCAAAGGATGAACACCCTGTGTTATAAACAGTGACATGTAAAACTAGTATTGCATATATGGGTCAGTAGTATTTGCACACTGTCACTTAACTTCTACTGCGTGACTTCACAGAGTAAGGATCATTATGAAATTAATATTAGCCACAGAAGAGGTGCAGATTTTGCAATAAATTCAAATAAAATAAATAAATAGACTGCAGCAATTAACATTTTGTCAGAACCTCTAGTAAATTACATGCTATTATTATTATTATTATTATTATTATTATTTTCCAATCTCTTACTTTTATTTGGCTGAGAAATCAAATACACTGCTGGACAATAACCAATAATTTGTATTCTATAATATATATATATATATACAGTATATGCATACTATATACATTTCTGTTGTATAGTATATATTATATATATTTTTCATTTATTTTAAAATAATTATATTTAATAATGACCTGTTTAAAAAAAATAATATATTATCAAATATATTACAAATAATTATAAGTGTACTATATATATATATATATATATATATGCATGTGTGTGTATA
>NW_015505188.1:3518014-3524770 GCF_001515645.1 Sinocyclocheilus grahami | reverse complement strand
AAAATAATTTTCCTTCAAAAAAAAAAAAATCTTTCTGTCCCCAGTAACATTTTATATATATACTGTGTATATATATATATATATATATATATATATATATATATATATATATATATATATTAATTAGAAAGGTACCATTGTGTGGGTTTACTTGGCTTTACAATGGATTTACAATGTTTTATTTTTGTGGGTTTTTTTCTTAATTACATTTTTTTTTTTTACTGTAATATTTTGGTGTGAAATACAATCACGCTGTATTATAATTAGACCAATATCAAAGCAATAGGAGTCTATAGTATGTGCTCATTTATGGGTAAACTGACATATATTTGTAATTTTTTCTAGAGCATAACTGGACACTTTGTCGGGAGTGTTGAGGATCAGGCAACAGTGAGCTGTTCTTTGGAGAATAACCGGCTGTGTGATGGAGGAGTTCCTCTGAAGGTTATTTTACGGTCATTTGAGTTTTGTTAATTAAATCCCTTTAATCCAGGAGTTTTATTATTGTTGTGAATCAAACTCATTGTCTAACCCTAGAGGACGCCGTTTTTCCCCATCAAATACCTGTCTCACTTGGAGGCAGACTCCCAGCCCCCTGATACCCTCAACCGTGGGGTAGACGTGGGCGTGGCTGTTCTGCTGCAGTCAGCCAATCAGAGACTGTTGCTAACGTGTGCGCCTCCAGCCTCCGGATCTTCAATAGGGTCTGGCTGCAGACATGCACTTGCATTTTCAGACTTGCACTCTCAGACTTGCACTCTCAGACACTTTGACATCAATTGACTCTTTTGACACTCAATTGACACTTTGACTCTTCCGCAATTGACATCACTTTTTTTCAGTCTTTTTTTTATTTTATTTAATTGATTAATATTTTTTTAAATTGAATCTCTAAACATTTGACACAAGTAGCCAGGTGGTGAAGACAAGAAAAAAGAAACTAAATCACTAAGTCGCTTGCACTTTTAGCTACTTGCAATCCACACGAATCGAGCATGTTGCCAATGGAGAGAAGACGCTGTGGTGGTTAAATGATTAAAACTAATTTAGTAGCCTACTATAACATACTGGGTCCTGCAAGTCATCTGTAGGAGAAAAAGACAAGACCCACAAATCCGTGGCCACAGAACAGCAGAATATGAATGCAATGCGCAAAGTCTCTCATGAAGCGCTTTTAAACCTCCCGTAAACCTTCACATATTTTTGTGAAAACTGATACAATGTTCAGGATTCTTTGATAAATAGAAATTTCAAAAGAACAGCATTTATTTGAAATACAGTTTTTTTTGTAACATTCTAAATGTCTTTACTCTCACTTTTGCTCAGTTTAATGGATCCTTGCTTAATAAAAGTATTAATTTCCTTCAAAAAAAAAAAAATCTTACTGACCCCAGTAACATTTTATATATATACTGTATATATATATATATATATATATTCTGAATGAATGAATGGTACCATGGCTCATTGATTTCTGTGTGTGTCTAAAACTAGCTGTTGGATGCAGGACTCAGGGAGCTAAAGGAAGAGACCGGTCTGAAACTGAGCCCTGATGAGATCTCCTCTCAACAGCATTTATTTGAAATACAGTTTTTTTTGTAACATTCTAAATGTCTTTACTCTCACTTTTGCTCAGTTTAATGGATCCTTGCTTAATAAAAGTATTAATTTCCTTCAAAAAAAAAAAAATCTTACTGACCCCAGTAACATTTTATATATATACTGTATATATATATATATATATATATTCTGAATGAATGAATGGTACCATGGCTCATTGATTTCTGTGTGTGTCTAAAACTAGCTGTTGGATGCAGGACTCAGGGAGCTAAAGGAAGAGACCGGTCTGAAACTGAGCCCTGATGAGATCTCCTCTCAGCTTCTCAGCCTGTGGGAGGTGTGTGTTTATAGCACAGTGTTTTCGTAAGACCTGCAGCCAAAGTCCAGGGGGCCACTGCACGCTGAATTTGACAGATTGAGGTTTGGGTCCATGACATAACAAGTCAAGTACAAGTCTTTTGAAAACACACACTAAATGAAGGTGAGGAGCAGACTGAATCATTAAACATGCTGGTTTACTAATAATCTTCATCTCTGCCATAACTCTCAAATGTCATCAGTTGCGATTGCATATAATCAAACTTTTTGGCAGTAAAAATGACCATTCACTTTCATTGTATTGAAAAGAGCAGTTTGGACATTTTTCCTAACATCTCATGTTTTATGGAATAAAGACAATAATAGAAAGTTGGAATGCTGTGACTTGAGGATAAAAGATAAAGTTTGGGGTCAGTAAGATTTTTTTCAATGTTTTAGAGAAAAAGTAAAAAAAAAAGAAGAAAAAGAGAAAAAGTGCTCAACAAGGCTGCATTTATTTGATCATAAATACAGTAAAAACAGTTATGATTTAAAATAACTGTTTTCTATTGTAGTATCTTTTTTTAATGTAATTTATTCCTGTGACGGCAAGCTGAATTTTCAGCAATTTGCCACTCAAGAAACATTTCTTATTATTATCAGTGTTGAAAACAGTTGTGGTGCTTAATATGTTTGTGGAAACTCATACATGTTTTGCAACATTATATATCTTTTGTAACATTATAAATGTCTTTACTCTCACTTTCGATCAATTTAATGTATCCTTGCTGAATAAAAGTATATTAATTAAAAAAATAAAGAAAAGAAAAATGTTTGAACTTTTTGAACGGTAGTGCATTTCATTTTATGTATGTTGTCCAGAGGACTGCCTAAGAGACATCACATCGTGACTTACATACTACTGAAGAGCTCTCAATCACACCTGCAGCTTTAAGTACAACTTTAGGTCATCCACACCTACTGTAAAAACTATTTACTTTTTTTTTTGCTGATTTTAAGTCCATGTGCTTCATAAGATCTCTGTCTTCTTTTCTCAGACTTGTTTGCATCCTGATCCTGCTTAAGACAGTGCGTGTGTGTGGGTCGATGCCTGGTGAAAGTTGTAGTATCTGCTGTAGACGGTGAGAAGAATTCTGTTCAAATATCAGCTGACCTGCCACAGACAATCAGGTATGGAAAACATCATTAATCTCTATTAAAGGAATAGTTCACCCACAAATTTAAATTTTATGAAAATTGACTCACTCTCAGGACATCCAAGATATAGATGATTTTGTTTCTTCATCAGAACAGATTAGGAGAAATGTAGCATCACATCACTTGCTCACCAAGAAGAAAAAGAGAAAAAGTGCTCAACAAGGCTGCATTTATTTGATCATAAATACAGTAAAAACAGTTATGATTTAAAATAACTGTTTTCTATTGTAGTATCTTTTTTTAATGTAATTTATTCCTGTGACGGCAAGCTGAATTTTCAGCAATTTGCCACTCAAGAAACATTTCTTATTATTATCAGTGTTGAAAACAGTTGTGTTGCTTAATATGTTTGTGGAAACTCATACATGTTTTGCAACATTATATTTCTTTTGTAACATTATAAATGTCTTTACTCTCACTTTCGATCAATTTAATGTATCCTTGCTGAATAAAAGTATATTAATTAAAAAAATAAAGAAAAGAAAAATGTTTGAACTTTTTGAACGGTAGTGCATTTCATTTTATGTATGTTGTCCAGAGGACTGCCTAAGAGACATCACATCGTGACTTACATACTACTGAAGAGCTCTCAATCACACCTGCAGCTTCAAGTACAACTTTAGGTCATCCACACCTACTGTAAAAACTACAATTTTTTTTTTTGCTGATTTTAAGTCCACGTGCTTCATAAGATCTCTGTCTTCTTTTCTCAGACTTGTTTGCATCCTGATCCTGCTTAAGACAGTGCGTGTGTGTGGGTCGATGCCTGGTGAAAGTTGTAGTATCTGCTGTAGACGGTGAGAAGAATTCTGTTCAAATACCAGCTGACCTGCCACAGACAATCAGGTATGGAAAACATCATTAATCTCTATTAAAGGAATAGTTCACCCACAAATTTAAATTTTATGAAAATTGACTCACTCTCAGGACATCCAAGATATAGATGATTTTGTTTCTTCATCAGAACAGATTTGGAGAAATGTAGCATCACATCACTTGCTCACCAATGGATCCTCTGCAGTGAATGGGTGCCGTCAGAATGAGAGTCCAAACAGCTGATAAAAACATCACAGTAATCCTCATGACTCCAGTCCATCAATTAACGTCTTGTGAAGCGAAACACTGTGTGTTTGTGAGAAACAAATCAATCATTAAGACATTTTAACTTCAAACCTTCAATTCTGGACAAAAGTCCATAATCCAAAATAACGCTTCCTCCAGTGAAAAAGTCCATCCTCTGTTGTCCTCTCACATCAAAACCCATCAACATATTTGTTTCTGCACAACTGTGGACCGTTTTCACTTGTAAACAGTGCTTGATCCGTGCATATTTCTCTCCTGATTCTGACAAGACAACTTTTTCACTGGAGAAAGCAATATCACTGATATATACTACAGTTAGCTTTAGTTAGTTAGTTAGTTTTAGCTGGAAGCAACGGTTTGAAGTTAAAAATGTCTAAATTATTGGAGTCATGAGGATTACTGTGATGTTTTTATCAGCTGTTTGGATTCTCATTCTGACGGCACCCATTCACTACAGAGGATCCACTGGTGAGCAAGTGATGTAATGGTAAATTTCTCCAAATCTGTTCTGATGAAGAAACAAACTCATCTACATCGTGGATGGCCTGAGGGTAAGTAAATTTTCATTTTTGGGTGAATTATTCCTTTACGTATTAAATCTATTGTTTTGAGTGCCTGTTTTCTGTATGTTGTCAGTGTGAAGTGTCTCCACACAACTTTGCTGCCTGTTTCTGTGTTCTGTAACTGGGCCCCAGATCACGGCGAGGACATTGAACAAATCAGCACTGGAACCGAATTTGCCTTAGAACTGTGGTTGAAAACACTGGAGCCTCATGCTGAGATGGGCTGACGACTCCTCTCTGCCTGCTTCTGTTTATGTACGTTACCGTTTAACCAGTGCCTTGAGGAAGACAGCACAACCTGCTGGACTGGAGCTATTTCAGCCCAGCATTTTACTCGGGCACAACATTCAAATCAAAATGTTGTCAAAACAGCCTTAGAATAAGAGTTTGGATCAGAATAGGGTTTTATTATTATCAGAATGTTTATTTAACCCTTGCCAATGTTCAACATTTTAAACATTATTATTAATTACAACCGAAACAACATCTCGGCCCACTATAATTGGGTGGTAAAAACTTTCTTCTGGTAAAGCTGGTGATTATCCTTTTATAATTTTACCTTTTTGTTCCACACACAACTACAAATGCTTTGTTTTAAAGGTAAACCAATTTTTTTTTTGTTCACATGACCAGCAGAACATTCACTGTTTCAGTAACCACCCAGTGATCAGACACTTCCATATGCAGAATAAATTGATCATGTCAAATATACCTATTAATTGGATATTTCTTGAACAGCTTGTGTGTGTGAATCAGGGTCAGTTTAAACAGCAGAGACAAAAATATGGGGAAAATGACATTTCATCACAGATTACATTTGACCGCTGAGATAATCTGCAGAATTTCACTTGCCTCACCTTTCCTCTGACACGTTTATGTTCTTGTTGTTCAAATACTCAGTATCTTGATTTCTCAATCAAGTTAATGCCTGGCACATTTTTAACCGCTTTGCTTTTTAAAAGAATTTGACCTAAAATGACACAGAGCCGTCTAGTTCTGTTATATTTTCACAAACTAGCTAAAACTCCTGCTTTTGATCTGTGGTACAACCAGGCTGTGTCACCAAACATTTTAGGATCTTTTCCCAATGAAACAGTATTTTCCATTAAAATTAAAATAATAATAAATAAAATAAAAATTAGTCACCCCACTGCCGTTTTGAGAAGCTCTTTTTAATTTCACTAAATCACTGTTAATACAGCACATGACTGTCATCATTCAATCCATTTTTACAAGTTACAAATTACTTTGTGCAAAGGTATATAGTAGGAAAATAAATTCTAAATCGATCGTAATGGCATGTAAAATCATTTCCCTGTCCGTTTAGCATCCTGCTGTGCAGTGCCGGATGTATGACAGTTATTCATCCAACATAAGGGTTTCTGCAGGCCTCGTTCTTCTTAAGCAGAGGAAAGGACAATGTTGGGGGTCAGAAAACCTGAATGATGGAGTTAAAGTGAGTTTGAGCTCTGCTGTTTTTTTTTTTTACAGAAGTGTGTCATGCTCACTACTGCATATGTGTGTTTTACTATACCTGTATCCTTCATTTGTTCACCACGTACATTCCTGTCCGGTTTTTCGGAGGTTTTTCTCTGACATCCTGTTAAAACAAGAGTCAGTTAACATTAGATGACAATGAAGGGCTTGTATAGTCTATAATGTCTATCAGCATTAGAAACAACTTTTTATGTCAAAAGTAATTATGTTAAGTACTCTTTTTTTCTCCTTATATTAATATATATATATATAATTATTACTATTATTTATTATTACTTATTTATATTATTGGTTTTGTTTATTTGATCTTGTTTATTTTGATAATTGTATTTCTATTTAGATGTTATATATATTTTATATTCCATTTTTGTATTTACTTTATATTTTTGTATATTTTTCGTTTTCTTTTTATTTACTTTTTTCATTATTATAATATTTTTTGTAATTTTATTTTCTTACTGTAAAATGGTGTTTTTATTATTTCAGTTTTATTTTATTTAAATTTTAGTTTATATATATATATATATATATATATATA
>NW_015505188.1:3510245-3517897 GCF_001515645.1 Sinocyclocheilus grahami | reverse complement strand
ATATAATTTACATTATATATAAATATATTTAATATATGAAAATAATTTTTTTCTGAAATGTATACATGCCCGTGTATTTATATATACATAATAAATATACACAGTACACATACATATATTATGTAATCAAAACTTTTATTTTTGATGCGATTAATCACGATTAATTGTTTGACAGCACTAATATATATATAAATATATATATATATATATATAGTGAATAGTTTCACCTATTTCACCACAATTCTTTCATTGAGCTGTTTCAGGTGATTTAGATCATTTTGTTTATATCATCACTGAATCATCCAACTTGGTATTAATATAAATGCCAGCACCCTAACAAACACCCCCGTTCAGCTCTGTTCAGTTAATCACTCTCTGCTGTTCTGATCAGCTGTCCACCAAAACCTGCTGCTCGGATGCATTCATCCCTGGAGGCCTCAATGAGGGTTGGATTCAGAAGTCTTTCTCTCCTGGCTCCCATTATTGTTCAAATGTAGGCAGGGCATTGTGAGCGGTGACGCCGGGGCTACTGGACGATGGAGGAGACACGGATGGAGGCCTCACAGTCTCTGGACAAGAGTCGAGTTTCCCACGCTTCAGATTTCTTAGTCAGAGCCGCACAAAGAGGGGCCTGTGCAGGCGACGGCGATGCTGGAATGCCAGGTAACAGTAGCCAATTTTCCCTAGTTCTGATCTGTGATTGTGGGGTCAGTGTTTTACATGGACAGAGATGGTGATGGAGAACCCTTCTGAAAACCACTCTGTTTCCCTCCACAATAAAGCAGCAATTCTATTTAAGTTGCAAAACAAGATTTATGTTTATATATAGTCTTTGACTTGTTATATTGTTAGACGTAATTTTGTGAAATGGTTCAAATGCATGCTTTTCAACAAGTTTTGCCATTTAATTACAGGTTTCTTGATGCTTTCTGACCATAAGGCTGCATTCACACAGTCAGTGTTTTCACTACCTGCCTTTACTAACCGGTGTGACTCTCAAATTGTCCCGTTCATACAGCAGCAGGCAAGAGCAGATCCATTATCTCTGTACGAGCAGGTAACCGTAGCTAATCCCTTCTTTAACTTGAGAGTAAATCCTGTAACTGATAACTATTGTAAATATCAATGTGTCTTTAAGGTATTTAATACTTACTCCTGCTACTTTCATACTGCATCATAAAATGCAGTGGTTTCATTTTTGTATATTATTTATGTACTATTACAAAGTACAAAAGCTATCACTGGGGCAGTACCTTTTTAAAATGTACACTTTTGTACTTCTTTTTACCCCTAAAGAGTGTGTATTAGTACCTAAATGGTACATATGAGTACCTTTTGAAAGGGTATTGCCCCAGTGACAGAGAATGTAGTTTCTGTTTCTGTAGTTTTTATATTTTGTTTTATATTATAATTATTATTTTTTATTTTTGTTTTCAGTTTACATTTAGTAATTTAGTATGAACTTTTGTTAATTTTATTAGTGTTTTTTTCTATTTAGCTTAAATTTTTAATTTATAAGTTTTTAATAGTAATTTATAGTTTTAATAATTTTAATACTACAACAATTTTAAATAAATGTAGTTAATAATAACTACACTTTCCTGAGCACACAATTTTGTCAGCCCTACACAAATGTTTGACAAGCAACAGCAAATAATAAGCATCAAAGCGCACAATTGTCAGAGTCAATTCTTACAGTTCTTACAGTATAGCACATTTGCTTTTAAAATTCAGTTATAAGTCTTGAAAATTTAAGGGAGTTGCTTTTGTTATAGAATCTAGTTTCACTCTTTTTCCTGACCAAAAATTATAGGAACACAATACAAGCTAAGCTGCGTCAGAATGAGTTATGAAAAGTATCGCACCGCTTGTTTGCCGTTGGATGTATCAAATGTGCTTTGCGTTGAATACATAGGGATGTCTGGATTGAAGTACATAGGAGGATTCATCTCTTCAGCTTCATTCACGAAAACTCTTCGTTTCGGACAACAGCACCAGAGCACCACCTGAGAGGAGGAACACCATTGTCCTTTAACAGTAAACTGTTAACGCTGACAAAAACACCCCTAAATGTATCACCTTGGCTATTCTTTTAAGCATTTAACCACAAATATCTTGCTTTATAAATAAAAATGGTAATCATTTAGTAGCATGGTATATAGCCTATCAAAGGTTACATTATATATATATATATGTATATACTGTATATATATATATATATGATACCAATGTACCGCTGAATAGTAGTACAGAAGTTGGTCAGTTTTATTATTTATTCAGATGAATATACAATCAAATATGCGACATACCACAAATGGGTTTGTTTTATTTTAAAGTTGGTAACATTTTCTTCTATAAAACCAAAGGTTTATATTACATTGATCCTAAACCCTCGATCACTCACCAGAATGATGAGGATGAGGAGGAGGAAGAGGCTGACAGCTGCCAGCGCTAACAGGGCAACCGCCCATCCAGGCACCAAAACAGTGGCCGTAGTAGGTGAATGGTTCATGACTGTGGTCTTCGAGGGCTGAGCGGTTGAAAACATGGTGGAACTGATTGTCGGTTTCCCAACAGTGCTGTGAATGGAGGTAAATGGGATTTGGGGGGCTGCAGTGGTGGTGTTATTGGGGGCTGTAGTCGTGGTGCCACTTGGGGTTGCACTGATGGTGGCATTTGGGAATGTAGTGATGGTGTCAATGGTGGTGGTGCTATTGGAAGCTGTAGTGATGGTACCAATGGGTGCTGCTGTGGAGGTCCTATTGGGGACTTCTGGTGTGGTCCCATTGGTTACTGCATTGGTGGTGCTGTTGGGTGCTGTAGAAATACTTGTATTATCCATCAGTGAGTTGGTTGTGGTGGTGTTAAAGGGTATGGAGGTGGTGGAGAGGATTGGGTTTGTGATGTTTCCTACAACAGCACTGGAGCCCAACGGGAGGGAGGTGGACATGTTGGGTGAGTGTGTGGATGGAAGGCGACTGGTGAAGGATTCAGCATCGGTTATGATGTCAGGAGTGGAAGTGAGGGGCGTGGTCATGGAGGACATGGTCATAAAAGGTGTTTCTTTGTGTGTTGTCATTGGTGGTCTGCTGAAGTTCTTCTCTTCCTCAAGAGGTTCTTCACTTGGTAGTTCATCTGTTGGTGGGATTGAATGTACTATTTGTTAGCTGCCACAGAATAAAAAATAATTGCAACTTTTTTTTTTTTTCATTTATTTTTCACAATTTTGACTTTCGTTTTAGGTATCTTTTTAGGTATTTGGTAGAATTGCGAGATGTCTCAATTCTGAGAATAAATAAATAAATTCAGAATTCTGACTTTTTTCACAATTCTCCGTTTACATCTTGCAGTTCAGATTTTTTTTCTCAGAATTCTGCATGTGTATGCAGGTTATATTGGGTGTCTAAAAAAATGTAAAATAATAATAATAAAAAATTGCGAGATGTAAACTCAGAATTCTGAGGGAAAAAAAGTCTATAGCTAAAAAAAAGAAATAAAGAAAACAAACTTGCAATTGTAAGAGAATTATCAGAATTGTTAGATAAAAAAATCACAATTACCTTTCTTATGTTTTTATTCATTGGTGGAAATAAGCTTCCATACATTTAGATGGTCAGTATAATGTCAAATCCTCCGTGTCAAACCCCCATTAATGAACAATGTGAAAACAATGTAAAATCAACCACTTTTGACTGTTATTTTACTTTCAATGTAGCTGAGGTCAATCTCTAGTGCCGGCGATGGAATTTGTTTGTATGCAGGCAAAAAGATTCCTCTCACAAGCTCTGGATTGACTTGAGTCGGCTCAAACAGCAGACGAGAAGTGGCGATCACAGACCCATTACTGCAAGAGAAACATTATAAGATCAGACAGTCTCTGCCACTCAGTTATATTGGATGTAAATCTAAGATTATGAGTTAATCAAACCTGAAAATCATCTCATCTGCCCCCAAATATATCAGATGAGTGATGTCATAAGATCGTTCATAAATATCTGAAAACTGAAAAAAGAAAAGTACAACGGGGGGAAAAAGAATATTCCTCAACATAAGACCAATTTACTCATCTTAACTAATAGCAGAAACCTTTAAATGTTTGGTAATTTTCAAGTTTTTTTTTGATAATCACACTTTAAAAAGTAGCATAATGTCACTATGTTTTTGGTACCATAGTAATGTAGCCTACTAAGGTTTCCATTACATGAATGCTTTTGGCGAATGATTTTTATCCAAAACAACTTACTGTTCATTGCACTCAAAATATACATTTAATCAGTTCATTTTATCACTTTGATAAATCTGGTATTCTATAAAGTACCTATAGCTTATTTTGTTCATAGTTCCATGACAACACCATGGTTTCTTAGGCGTACGGCATACATTGTAATATCTTTTAAATATAGCAAATCTGGTAATAATATTATGGGAGTCCCATGTTATGATGGTATTACCAAGGTACTTTGATATAATCCAAGCTATTTACATTTGAATGATAAATGGCACTTTTCTGTAAGTGCAACCATTCAGTAACATATATCAAAGTACTGTGGTATATTTTTATCTGAAACCATCACTGTACCTGGGATATTTTCTGAAGGAGTTCTAGATGACCACTAGTCGTTGACCTGATCATTCAACTGATTCACTTTCATCTGTAGTATACTGCATGTCTGTTGGGGGGATGTAATATATCCTAGAATACTGTAAATATCCAATGAGTTCTTTACATATTCAAGCATGAATAACAAGAGACCCTCACCAGTTGCTCCACCTCTTGCTTGAGTGTTGTATACTCTGCTGATTGCTGATCAGCCAGTGAGTCATTATAAACACGGTTAGTGATTCTGAGATCCATGATAACTAAAGTCAAAGAGTGTGGAGTCAAGGCATCTGTGCTTTCAGTTGGGGAATCCACCACAGACATATTGACAGAGTTTACACCTAAATCAGATTTTGATATAATGATCATGAAAAGTTTTTTGTGACATATTTAAAATGTAAATTTTTTTTAAAAGTTTTTATTTCATCCAAAAATGAAAATGTTGTCACCCTCAGGATAAAAGAAGATGTTCTGAGGAATATGTTTTTGTCCATACAGTGAAAGTCACTGGTGTCCAAAACATGAACAAAAAGAGAAAATTTTCCAAAATATTTTCTTTTTGTGCTTAACAGTTTGGAACAACGTGAGGGTGAGTAAATGATGACAGAACTTTCATTTTTGTATAAAATATCCTTTAAAACTATTTCAATGAGAAAAGTTAATTGTCAGTTGTTCATATTTCACATCAATTTTTCATATTTAAATTGTTCATAAATCACATTTTTAAAACATAGTTGCTACTCACCCATGAAAAGTGCAATCCAACCAACAACTAAGGTGGTGGAGGCTCTTGGTATAATCTTCATCATCTCTGAAGACGAGTAACCCTTCAGCGTCTGATCTCTGCTAGCACATAGAGTCAACATCAACTAATGTTCTGGACTCTGGAGAAAGTGGCTCTTTATCAGAGTGAACAGTCTTTTTATTGTTTGAGCACCTGAGCAGGTACTGCACACAGGTGGGTGGAGCTCCTGCACCTCATTGTCTCTGAGGAGTGGAAAAATGGTGGATGGTGCCTTGTCTAAAACCTCCATTAAAGAAAAACCACAAATCAGATCTGATAGTGATATATATAGTATAGTATATCATTCTGATTTGCATTTGAATAGAGAGTTGAAATTACGGGAGGATCACAACCTTGATGCTTTTTCCTCCAGGTCACAGACACTGTGGTAAGAACTCATCCTCTCGGATCAGGTGTTTTATTCACTTGAGGTTTGAGTGTTTGTCTGTGTCTGAAATTTGAGTTGTTAAACGGGTCATTTGGTTTTTCCACAGGGCTTCAGTGAAGTGCTTTATGCCACCCTGATGTTTGCTTGTGGGAGGAAGGACGTCATCTTTCCACACATAGTCTGAAATGTTTAGTGACACCCTGGACTGAATTTATAGTTGCTTTAATTATGTTACATTAAATAATAATAATTAGTATAATTTTCCAGTCCTTTAAATATTATTGCATGTTCCTTTAAAACCATTCTCTAAGTGACATACATATGTGCATGGTTCCTTTTGCCCTTTAGCCTGTTCTTGGAACAGTTTCAGAGAATTCCGGGAATGTCCCAATTAAGCCCAAAGAGATTTTCACTATATGTTGAACTTTCCTTGTCTTTATGAAACTTAATTATCTAAATGGGAACACACAGTTACGTTAAGTGGTTACATATGTTTTCCCAGGCCATAGACTGAGTAAAAGTGCTCTAAAAAAAGAGCAGAGGATTACTGAAACCAACTCAGAGGTCACACAAACGGACGGGATGGGTGCTCATGTCCTGAACAGGAATGTACTGGACTCTATCAGTCCCCTGAGTTTCTGGAGATGATGTCATCATGTGTGCATGCAGTTTTGGCTCTTGGATGAATTCTTGGCAGCTGTTTGGGATGGAGAGTTGCAGCACATGCGGTTGATTGCCCATTTGGCCAAGATATGAAATCTCTGCTCTCCCCTACTTCAAACACTGATAATATAAAACACAAAGACAGACAGTTCAGTTCAAGTACCTTACAAATAATGCCATATAAATGCCAAATACAATAGACATTGTTACTACAAAAGTATCAAAAAAGTCAAAACACATATTAAATGACAGCAATATTCCTACACAGTTAGCAGTATATGTAGTATGTTTACAAAAGTGAATTAGAAAAAAAAAAATTCAGTTACCGTAAACAATAAACAAACAGTACTGTTCAAAACTTTTTATTTCAAAGGTTTTTTTTGTTTTGTTTAATGCTTGCCAAAGCCGCATTTATTTGATCAACGATACAGTGAAAACACAGTATTATTGTCGAATATTATTGTCATTTAAAATAACTTTTCTATTTTATTATGTTTTAATATGTCATTTATTGTTGTGATAGTAAAGTTGAATTTTCAGCAGCCATTAGCTACTCCAATCTTAATGTACATCTAAAACAGCTTTATAATATACACACATTTTAAAGTTATTGTGAGTACGCTAGTGCGTCAAAACTGTTATTTAAAACAGTTATTTTAGCTTTGAATGAAAAGAGTTGTTGGGACTTTTATTTGTCGAAGCATCAGCTCCGGGTCACAGGTGTTTGGATTCTAAAGATGGCGGCACCCAGTGAGCTGTTCTGCTGGAAGGCTGGTTTGGGTTTACCGTCAGTAAATACGGACTGTCTCATCGTGCTGGTGAGTTTTCACCTCTGGCTCGTGTAGTCTGGATGTGTATACGGGTTGGGTTCTGTTTAAGTTTCCGTGTTTGTGTAGAGAATTGCCTCGGTACCGATCACTTACTAAAGTACAGTGGCGGTACGATGGTACAGTGACATCACATAGTCATGGCATATATATATATATATATTTATTATATTATAATAACAGTATTTATTTATTTATACCAGGATTTTTATGACATTTATACCAAATGTATTCCTTGCGTGATAGTAAAATACAATGTACTTTAAATATAGTTTAGTGTGAGTAGTGACAGCTGTTGTTTATTACTATGATTGTGTGATATATGTAATAATATAATTTGTGTGTGTGTGTGTGTGTGTGTGTGTGTGTGTGTGTGTGTGTGTGTGTGTG
>NW_015505188.1:3431380-3510235 GCF_001515645.1 Sinocyclocheilus grahami | reverse complement strand
TGTGTGTGTGTATATATATATATATTATTTTGTATTATTATTATAAATAATAATTAATAATAGTAATAAACAACATGTGTAACCACTATTCACATAAAATTATATTTGAAGCACCTTGTTTTCACACACACACACACACACACCTATATATATATATATATCCGCTTTCCTCTCCTCCCTTTTAGTGAGTGCTGGTAGCCTAATGTTAAAGAAATCACCCAGAAATTATTCTGCTGCTGTTTTTTCACTGAAACACAATCTGAAGCATCTTTATGCAGCTCTTTTCCATTAAAGGACAGTTCATAGTGACTACAGCTCCAAAACGAACATTAAAGAAGTTCATACTATTCACATCTCCCGAAGCCTTACAAAATCTCTGAGGGACAGACTGGCATATTTTGTGGCATAATTATGTCCATCCATTTTCTATACCCATTTATCTTATGTAGGGTCATGTAAGAGTTTTAGAATAAAAATAAAGTTATAACCTGAAGTTATTTGTTATACTATTTCCTTTTTTTTTTTGTAATAACTGCTTCATTTATTGTATTTTATCATGTTTGGAGCTTCACAGTGAAGGTCAGTTGCTCAAGAGCTGCTTGAAGATTAAGTAATTACAGTAATGACAGATTGTCGATTTTTTTTTGGGGGGGGTGAACTATTCCTTTAAGAATCAAGGCTTATTATGCCTGAGCCATTCTTGGCTTCAGTCTGAATTGTAAAGAAACACTCCAGGGAATTTAACCCCAGTGATCAGCAGTATAAGATGCTTTCAGTGGAAAAAATCTGCTAAACGACATGCTGAAGGTCTGACGTCTGAGCCAGGTGTGTAGTGCTCAATCTGTCAGCTCTCAGCTGCATGTGCTGGAATGTGAAATGATGTCCCTCTTTATCGGATGTCGTCGTAAAATGAGGCATCTCGTCCTAAACCCCTAATCCTGTCCAAGAGCTGAATGGAGCTGTTTTGTTGAAGTTAGCTAGGTGTTCTTGTGTTCTTGCTTTTGTTGCAATACTATGTTATCTTCGTCTGCGTATACAGTGGGTACGGAAAGTATTCAGACCCCCTTAAATTTTTCACTCTTTGTTATATTGCAGCCATTTGCTAAAATCATTTAAGTTAATTTTTTTCCCTCATTAATGTACACACAGCACCCCATATTGACAGAAAAACACAGAATTGTTGACATTTTTGCAGATTTATTAAAAAAGAAAAACTGAAATATCACATGGTCCTAAGTATTCAGACCCTTTGCTCAGTATTTAGTAGAAGCACCCTTTTGATCTAATACAGCCATGAGTCTTTTTGGGAAAGATGCAACAAGTTTTCACACCTGGATTTGGGGATCCCCTGCTATTCCTCCTTGCAGATCCTCTCCAGGTCTGTCAGGTTGGATGGTAAACGTTAGTGGACAGCCATTTTTAGGTCTCTCCAGAGAGGCTCAATTGGGTTTAAGTCAGGGCTCTGGCTGGGCCATTCAAGAACAGTCACAGAGTTGTTGTGAAGCCACTCCTTCGTTATTTTAGCTGTGTGCTTAGGGTCATTGTCTTGTTGGAACGTAAACCTTCGCTGCAATATAACAAAGAGTGAAAAATTTAAGGGGGTCTGAATACTTTCCGTACCCACTGTATATGAGGCTGTGTTGTTGCTTGTTGTAATTTAGTGGAGCTTGCCAAGGAAAGGAACACAGCTCATACTTAGGTTGGTTTGTAAATTTGTACATAAATGATACCTCAGATGATCAATTAAAATAGCTTTTCTAGCTCGTAAGATTTGTAATGTTGGCCTAGCAGATGGCAAACGGTAAATAAAATCCTGTAAAGTTGCATTGGAGGAGGGAGTTGTATCTAGAGACCAGAATGCCACATATTGACTTGAGGCTATAGCAACACACTCATAACCAGATTCTGTCTAATCTTGGAAGCTTAAATCTTGTTAACCAGAACTCTAAAATGGAATTAGTGTACATAATAATAATGCCTTTTATATCATTTTCCAGGCATACGCTCGCTTTGCTGGAGCTCCACTCAAAATTTACAAGATTTCTAACCCCTGGAGAAGCCCCACAGGTAAGCAGACAGAGTTTTAACAATCTGTTTCTTGGCAAACACTCCACATTAGCGTGTGTTTTAACTGAAGCACACAGGCCTCTTCCTCTTTCCTGCCGAGCTGCTGATAACTTGCATCTGTTTTTTTTCTCTTTGCACATTCTTGTCTGTCTCCATTATTATTTTCCTTAGCTCCTGAATTCTTCCAAAGATTCTTCTTCAATATTATATTATAATTATTATTATATTATTAATTATATTATTATTCAATATTCCATATTGAAGACCAATGATCCTTCAACAGGTTTATACTGGGTAGACCCTTTGACTTTGCAGGAACAACATATGTACTGTATTCATTTTGACATTCTTTACAAAGAAATAAAATAAAAATAAAGATCATCTAGAGAATAACAGTTAATTAGCCTGTTTATCACATTTTAGCAGACATCATCTTTGGATGTGTAGAACCTTAATAAATAAACAAATTACTTAATTCCTTTATTTATTTAGAAGATCATTTTATTTATTTATATTTTCTGGAAAAAAAAAGAATACTTATTCAGCAATCATGCATTAAATTGACCAAAATTGACAGCAAAGACTTAAATTGTTAGTATATAAATTTTATTTCAAATAAATGCTTTTCTTTTACACTGTATGTTTATCAAAGAATCCTGAAGAAAATGTATCACAGTTTAAAAAAATATTTTTATTAGTAATTTATATAAATGTATATATAATATATTAATCAGCACAACTATTTTCAACATTGGTAATAAGAAATGTTTCTTGAGCAGCAAATCAGCATCTTAGAATGATTTCTGAAGTATCATGTGACACTGAAGACTGAAGAAATGACTTTTTAAAATATATTGAAAACAGTTATTTAAATTTGTAATAATATTTCACAATATTACTGTATTTTTGGTAAAGTAAATGCAGCCTTAGTGAGCATAAGAGAATTCTTTCAAAAAAATGTAAGAAAATCTTACCGACCCCAAATTTTTGTCTAGTAGTTGTATGTTGGTCGTTATGTTATATTGTTATGTTTTCTAAAGATCACGCATTTCTATTATTGATATCCAGAGTGATAATCAAAAGCTTAAATGACTGTTTCATTGATCATCTTTATAGGCCTATAGAAAATAAATTTTTTAATGATGCTCATGTCTTCGCTGAAGGTTCACTTCCTGCTCTCAGGACCAAAGATGAAGGCAGCTGCTCTCAACCCAATCAGATCATCATTCAGTTGAGGAAACAGGTGATTATCTCTTGCCCGCAAAACCTTGCTGCTGTCATGGTCACATTTTGCATTTCATCATGCATTATACAAGTGTCCCTGTATATTTCACGTCGTCATGTGCTCATTTTGTACCAAACAAAGCTTAATTTTGTAGTTTCGGGTTCATTCGAGTACCACAGTCTTTCTAGTTAAGCCTGCTGCCATTTTAAATGCTCCTCTAATTTTTTCATTAATCATGTTTGATTGCACAATGAAGGTATCCATTAAATTTGAATGGAATTAGACACAATAAACATGTGTTTTCAGGAAAGGTTTTAATTAGGTGCATAATCAAAACCCTTCCTAGAAACACGTTTATAGTTTCTACCAGTAGTAGTGCTGTTCTACCCAGAGCCATTTACAGAGTCAAGAGCATATACAGATCAGGTCAGTGCTTGCAGCTTTATTCACAAAACACTACACAGCTTTTTGGAGGCTAAAATACTTTCTCCTATAGAGTGCTGCAAGTAAGTTAAGTAAGTAAGTTAGCATTTTTGAACTTCTGGTTCCATAGTCCCAAAGTCAGTGGGTTTTTTGAATAGGTTTTTGGTTAAATGCCTGGAATAACCTCTGTGGTTAACACAAGCTCAAGATATTTTCACATTTTATTGTACGACATAAAAAAAAATGTTTTTAAGCTTTTACGTGTCTTGAAAAATGGCTCTTGCTGAAAAGTAGCTAAATGAGAATTCAGAGTTTGTCAGAAAAAGAAAAAGTTGCAAACTATTCTAACTCAGACTCTCCCACTTGTAGATTTTAAATAAAGATTAAAAGATTTGTCAAAAGCGACTGTAGTGTAGTTTGTTTATAGCCAAACTTTACCTTTTTGCTTCTGCCTTATGCATTCAGGCTTCAAAATTCATAAAACTTTTATTAGCAAAGATTTTCTTGATGAACAAAATTTGTGGGAATCATAAACTTTTGTTGGTCACAGAGCTTACTTTCTGCAATAATCAAAAAGCCGATGAAAAAATCTTATTGGCGTAGCCAGATCTTCAGACTGATGGCAGAAGGTCTGGACTCCATTGTAATTTTAATTGGTAAAGGACCACCGAAAAGGCCGTCTGAGACATGTAAAACAACCAATCACAGTTTGTTTTGTTCAGTGTCATGTTTAGGGCTGTGAAAATGTAGTCAATGTCCCTACAATAGCAGATCGGCAAGCAATCTTTTTGTTTCCATTAAGTGCCTCAAGCAAAGCTCTTGCCCATCTTTAAAGAGTCTACGCCTTGAACTTCACATACTTGTCAAAGTCCAGTGTTAAGTTGATCCTGATAAGTGCTCATTGTCACAGTTGTAAACATGACTGCCTCTTCCATGAAGGGGTTTAACATCACAATGCCTTTGGTTCCAGGTGGAATGCAAAAGAATGCGACACATCTCACAGAAATCCTGTAGAATTCAACCAATCAGATGACAACTTCGAAACTCCCAAAGTGTTTACCTTTTTGTGTGCCTTGTGCATCAGATGCCAGTGGTCCATGGGCTTGGCATCTGAGGCTGAGTCTTTGGTAATGCTAACTTCCAAGTTGGCCTACAAAATCCCAGCAGCACCATATAAATAAGCCATTCATCAGTTGTAAACACTGGCTCTGCCAGTGACTTTGGGAAGGTTGTCCTGTACCTGTTTTTCCTGAACAATAGCAGACGTAATAGTAATACTGGAAATTTGTGTTTCAGAAATACAATGCCGACTATGATCTCTCGGCCAAGGAGGGTGCAGACACTCTGGCCTTCATCTCATTACTGGAGGAGCGACTGTTACCTGCACTGGTGAGATTCAAATCCTGAACCTCGAAGAGGAAAGTTTTGATGGGTACTAGCTCGAACTCTCATGTCTCCCGGCAGATCTATGCTTTATGGATCGATCCTAAGAACTACGTGGAGGTGACGCGCCGCTGGCATGGGGAGAATATGTCCTTCCCACTCAACTTCTTCCTGCCGGGCCGCATGCAAAACAGGCAGCTTGAGCGACTCCGCCTGATCCGGGGAAACAGTTCACTGGAGGCGGGAGAAGAGGCAGAGGAGGAGGTTGGTGGAATTGTGGATAATGTGCTTGATAGTGTTTGTTTTTGCTGTGCGATATGCATCAGATGGTGAGTGGGCTGTCTTTGTTGTGACAATAACACCTCCTTGAGACACCAGGGCGGCTGTTAGACTCTAGCCAGAGGCAATAGTGTTCTGGTCCCTGAAGAGGACACTGATAAACCAGCAGATGTGTGGAATCTGGGCTCAAATAGAGCAGAAGTTCCGTTCTGGCAGAGAATTCTATGCTAGATAGTTGCTAGTCTGATGTTAGGAAACAACTCTTCTTATTTATGACACTGTGAATCACAATGTGCATGCTGGGGTTATGCTCCCTGTGACTGAGCAATATATTGAATGTTATATTTACGATGAATTTGCTTGGGATAATAAACAAAGTTTACTTTTAATGCAGTGTTAAAGGACTAGTCCAACAAAAAAATTAACATTCTGTCATCATTTTCTCCGCCTTGTGTCTTTCCAAACCTGTATGACTCTTTTTTTCTACAGACAATGAAAGAAGATATTTTGAAGAATGCTGGGAACCAAACTGTTTGGTTACCAGCATTCTTCAAAATATCTTCTTTTGTGTTCTGCAGAACAAAGAAAGTCATACAGGTTTGGAAAGACATGAGGGGAAGAAAATGATGACAGTTCTCATTTTTGAGTGGACTATCTCTTTACTAGCACATTCACACCAAGAAAGAAACGTATATTAGCGTCCACACACCAGTGCATTCTGTTTATTATTAGCCCATACTGCAGCTATGTCTGCACTCAAGCTCTTTAAAGGTGGATTCTGATTGGCTGTCAATGTTTTTATCGTTCATCAGCTGTAAAAAAAAAAAAAATTCTGATAGTGATTCCAACAATAACATGAATAGATGAAAAGAGGACATACGAATCTGTAATCTAGGCAAGTTGTTTCTTCTACATCCTCTCAGTCTCTATTCTCTGTAACTCTCTCCACCTTTCCCTCCAGCTTTACCATGATGCTCTGGAGTGCTTGAATCTTCTTTCTCAGCGTCTGGGATCGAACAAATTTTTCTTTGGAGATTCGTAAGTGTTTTACACATCAAGGTTGATCTTTGAGCTTTACGCTCAGTTGATTATGGGTTAGGTTTAGTACATACATTTTCTATAAATTTTTCTATACATTTGATGTTTTTTGTATGTGTGTTAAAGGCCCTCTTCTCTAGATGCGTATGTGTTTGGTCATCTAGCTCCGCTTATTAAGATCCGGCTGCCTAACTGCCGACTGCAGCAGAACTTGAAGAATCTGGACAACTTGAACACATTTTGCTGCAACATCTTGAGCTTGTACTTCCCCAGCGAGAGTAAAGGTGACCAATAACCACAATAAAGTGTTTGCAAAGAACAAAAAGTCCATTCTTCTTTCTGTAGAATAAGAGTCATTGAGTCCTAATGTTCGTGTCTGTTCTGTTTGCAGAGGGCGTCAATCGTCCGATGTCCAGCACACAGCAGGGGAGCGACTTTGACAACGAGCCATACAAGAGACGCAAGCAGCTGCTGTCAGTGCTGGTCGCCGTGGCAGCGATGTTGAGCTATGCTCTCCTCACGGGCATAGTAGCTATTGAGCATGTGCAGGAGGAGGAGCATGTAGGCTCCGCCTCACTCAGAGGCCCCTCCCATGAGGAAGAAGAGGAGGAGTGAATGAGGATGAATGAAAGTAGGACTTTTTAGTTGCACTGGGATGGTCACGTCTACTTGGTGGAGCAACACACAGGAACAACATATTGTTGGGGATTTATGTATTACTTATTCCTTGACTTGAGTTTTAATTGCGTGATAATCTTTGGTTTTATATCTTTGTTAGACGACTTTATTTTTTTCCATAGAGCTGCACTTGTTGCTTTAATCTCTTGACTGGGTATATTCACCTGTGTTTTCTTTTTTACTGAAATAATAAAAATCAGATCTCTTTATAGCTACTAATGTTAAGCTAAGTTTAGGTGAGAAAGCACTGAAAATTTATTTCATTGTGTCGACCAACTGCTTTATTACAGAGGGGTTTAAACCCTTTTGATAGCTTTATGATAATGAGATTGAGAGATTTACATCTCTTATGTGCTATTGCCTTGTTTGTTTTGAAGCTCAGCGTTTTTCTTGTTTTAATGCACATTTTATTTGCTACCTGCATAAATCATCTTTTCTGCTCTGCTGTCAGTACTGGTCTGCTGTGAGATTATCTCATGTTAATGTGATCCTATTGAGTGAAATAGGAAAGTTAGACTCTTAAAGGCATAGATCACCAAAACCAAATCATTTATGCTCCATGTCTCATTCCACCTTAGTTTCTTATGTGAAATAAAAAAGGACATATTTTGCAAAATGTCGACATTGATTTCCTCACAATTGTGCAGATTTTGTGCTCCAAAAGGAGAAAAAGTAGTTCAAACAACTTGTGTGCTGTTTTCGAAGTATTCTGCAACCATGCAATAGTTTGGTTTATGTAAGAAACTCTCCATAATTTATAGAATTATTCACTAAAAATATCCCTCTTGGGTATTGGATCTTATTCAAATTTGGATCAGCATGCTTGATCACATGACGTGAGAACCAATAGCATTTGGCATCACTAATTTGTGTATTACACATTTGAATATTGTGCCAGAATGATCCAAAACAGTATTATGGCACATTGTATAGAAAACATAGTCTTAAACATGATTGAAAATATGTCTTTTTGTGACAATCACACAAGGGTGAGTTAAAGATGACAGAATTTACATTTTTGGATAACCAAACCCTTTGAAAGTGACATTTTCACCTTACTGCAAAGGATAAAGAGAGAAACTTTCTTACATTATTGAGGATTAGAAATTGCACTTTTTGTAGGAGACTGTAACAGATTATTAAAACCAAAAGTTAATGTCCAAAGGAATCTTGCTGACAGACCACAAAAAAGGGTTAAGATGTTTCAGTTCCTGTAACTTTTTCATAAGGATTTCTGTAAGGCTAAATTAAACTACACAAGTTAATATTTCTCTCTATATTAAACTCTTTGAAAGAGAAACAATGGATTGTTGAAGATGGTTGTTTTGGGTATTGTTACTTAATGTTTGTATTTTGCCTAAATATCTTTGTTTCACACCATAAAGCTTCAAAACTACAGTAGTTCACTGATATGTGTTGATATGTGTGTATTCATTCATACACGAGTAATTTGATCTGTTATGGATAAGGATGGGGTTCTACAGATAGAAATCAAACTACAGACTGAACAGCAGTTCTTCTCTTTTTTTTCACTAACTGAAATGGGATGTAAATACATACTGCTTATTGATTTCTATTTTCATAATTTAAGGGGCTCTCTCTCTCTCTCTCTCTCTCTCTCTCTCTCTCTCTCCTGCACAGCGCAGGTTTGTTCCAGTGGAAAAATTTCGTGTTTCAATGCATCGCCGACGAATCTGTTCTGGATATTTTCTTTATCACTTCTGCGTGTATTATTTGTAAACATGAAAGTTTGGGTCAGTCTCTTCGTGTTTACGTTCGTCTGGCTCGCAGCGTGCGCACAGAAACAAGACGTACCGGGTAATTATTCCGATTTTTTTAAACTTTCATAATTAGTTACACTGGCCTCTCTCGGGTAGTTATCAGTTAATAAACTTGATCTTTCCTATATATTGGCAGATATATTTGAGAGTTATAATTTCTATGTTTTCAATTCGCATTCACTCTTTTTGCTGTCTTTAGTTTGTATTCGCTCTGTTTTGAGAAAGTTTGAGAAACATACCTCGTCCAGTTTCATAAAAGCTCTGATAGATGAAGAGTCAGTGGACATGATGAGATTGACTGTAATAGCTAGGCTATAGTAAATTCCTCATTTACTCACTCTCATGCTGTTTTTTTCAAGTCAGTTTTTTTTTCAATGGGTCAATTCACCCATTTAACAAACCTAGTCTGAAGGATTAATTCACAAATAGATCTGATCCAGTTCTCCAGTTCAACTCCCCGACTTTTGATCAATTTTACAAATTTTAATTGTTTCATTTTTATTTAACCAGCCAAATAATGAACAAGACGGACTTATGAGAGTTATTAAGAATAATTAAAAATAAATGCAATGGATTACATCAGATGGTAACTAGAATAATGATACATAATAGAAATGATGTGTTAGAAAAGATGTGCATAAATTCTAAAAGGTTTGCTAAGATATTGGTCATTATTTAAAAAAAAAAAAAAAAAAGATTGTTGGACTTTACATTGGTGCTTTTATTGCTTTTCATTTGATATCTTATTAGAGTTTGAAAGCTGTGGTCACTATAAACTGTCATTGTACAAAAAAATGAGTAAAGTATTCTGCAGAAATTCTCCATTCTTGGGAGAATATCAGCATATGCATTTGGAACAAGATGACAATATTCATTTACTGTTCCTTTATTTCTAGCTGTCTCTGTTTCTCTCTGTTAGTGATAGACGTGTTGAGTTTGGAGGATGTGAAGCAGACCGTGGCTGCGGTGGAGAAGATCTCATTAGCTCTGAAGACTCTCAGTGATGTGTATGTGATGTCTTCCTTCCGTCTGCCTCCTAAACTGGGTGGAGTCCTGCTGGGTCTCTACAACAAGCAGGATAACAAGAAATACCTGGAGGTTGCCATCATGAGCAAGATTAACAAAAGTAATGACCATTTGTTTTGTTCTTGCTTTTTCTCTGAAACAGCTTTTCTATTCCATTGGCATCACTGCGTTGGCTGTTTCATATTGTTGACCAACATCCAACAGCTTGTTGCTTATTGTTTCAACATACGTACATTCAGATTTGGCTCCATTTTAACCATCCAATCATTTTCTGATGAATAAAATCAAGTCCCGCCCTACATTTTTTTTCTCATCAAATATTCTGTTTCACTTATAAATACATCACATCACAGAGATAAATGGGTTGCGGATGTGGTGTCTGCTCAGAACATCACTAAAAGGTTTGTTTTACTGTAGTTCTGGTCCGGTATGTTCGTGAAGATGGGAAGCTGCACACAGTCAATCTGCAGAGCCCAAATCTAGCAGACGGACAGTCTCAGTCTGTTATACTCCGTGTCGGTGGCTTGCGCAGAGAGTACCTGAGCCTCGAACTCTATGTGAACTGTCGTCTGGCTGACTCTGCCCAGCGGCTGCCCCTATTAGTCTCTCTGCCCAGAGATGCAGAGCTGGTGGAGATTCGTAATGGCCACAAGGCATACACTCGGATGCAGGTGAGACCAACATAATATGACCTTGATAATATGAAATCAGATCTTGGGAGAGCTGAGAGAGGACATCAGAGAACAGGTGTGAGTGAGTTAGTGTATATATGTGAGGGAATCTACTTCTGAGCATGTTTGATTTATGTGTTTTTGCACTATTTAGGTGAAAGAAATGTCTCTCATCAGGAATGCTATTCTGGAGTGCCAGATGTGTGGTGAGTAGCAACATCAAACTATAATACCAACCTGACAAAGCAACAAAAAACAATTTTCAGTCCTATTTGTAGTGCAGTTGGGTTAAAAAAAGAGTGATAACCAAACTAGTTGTTTGTCATGCCTTTGTACATACCAAAGGATTCCTGACATTAATAGATTTATACTATTTTTATACAAACTGTTTATTACATGTGATCAGTGAGTGAGTGATCATTCAAAAGTCTGTGGCTGGCAAGATTTTTTTTTTAAAAAGAAGTCTGTTATGCTTAACAAGGCTGTATTTATTTGATAAAAAATACAGTAAAAAAATAGCAATATTGTGAAATATTAGATATTAAAAATAACCATTTTCTATTTTAAAATGCAATTTATTTCTGTGATGGCAAAGCTGAATTTTCAGCATAATTTCTCCAGTCAGTGTCACAGTTTCATCCTTCAGAAATCATTCTAACATGCTGATTTGCTGCTCAAGAAACATTTCTTATCATTATCATCATCATTATCATCGTCGTCCTGTTGAAAATTGTTGTGCTGTTTAATGTTTTTGTCAACGCTGTGATTTTTTTTTTGTCATTTTGTCAGGTTTGTATGATTAATTGAAAATTCAACAGCATTTCTTTGGAAATAGAGATTTTTTTGTTTTGTTAAAGGTCCTTTGATCAATTTAATGCATCTTTGCTTAATTTTAATTTCTTTAACAAAAAAATGATGCTGACCCCAAACTTCTCAATGGTAGTATGTAATTACTTATTTGCCTGCATATTTATCAGTTTAGAATGAAGGTGAAATATGTATTATTAATTTAAAACAAATTTGAAAATTGTCTCCAATTTTTTCCATGCAAACTGAAAGCCTCTCCACAAACCTTCCAGTATTTAACACAGCACACTCTATATAATGTATCCCATAATCCAATGCAACTGGACTTTCATTCCATGATATTAAATATTTTTTATTTAACACATCTTTTGGTCAAAAGACACTTTTACTTAAAACTGAGTTAGAAATTCAATAATGAGGTCTTGTGACAATGTTTGAAATGTTTATCTCTGCATAATTCTGTTTCAAATAGTACTTTTTCATAGTAGGCAGTGTGCAGTGTACACTATGTATGCGGGAAGCAATATTCTAGTATTCCATTACGAATATATCCAGACAGAGTGCTTTAGATTCTTTTGTGTATGTATAATTTGTATGATATTAGATTCCTTGAGCTTATTGATTGTTATTGACTTTTTATGATAATATGTCTCTTTATTTTGAAGGATTTCATGAGCCGCATTCACTCTGTCAGCCCAACCCCTGCTTTAAGGGCGTGGCCTGCATGGAGACGTTTGATTTCCCAGGGTACCGCTGTGGCCCCTGTCCAGAGGGCATGACAGGGAACGGCACACACTGTCAGGATATAGATGAGGTAGGTGAGGGCATTTAGCGCTGGTTTTATCTTCGTATACTGATAAGTCTTGGTCCAGAAACCACTGTAACTGTTTATGTCCATGTTCCAAAGACTCTTGAATAAACATGCCTTTGTTTTGTATTCATGAGTGTATTAGCATGTCTCTCCCCATCAGTGTGCAGAGGCTCAGCCGTGTTACACACCAGGCGCATGTGTCAACACAGCAAAAGGGTTTACCTGTGAGCCCTGCCCACCTGGACTGTGGGGTCCTCCTCTCTCTGGATTCGGTGTGGAATATGCTAAGAGTCAACGTCAGGTACTCTGCATTTATTTGATCAGAGATACAGTAAAAACAGTAGTATTTAAATGTTTTTACTGTCATGTTTCATGAATGTAATACAATTAAAGTTGTTATAAAATGAACAAAATGAAAAAAATCCTTTGTTGTTCTTACAAAAATGCATTTGAAAGGTTAATTTTGAATGCTAGTGTCTATAATTAATCATTTTAGCCATATATTTGAACAGATGAAAGCAGCTGGAGTATCAAAAAAATGGCAAAACTTTTAAAATAAAGGTGAAATAGGGAATTTTGGAGAAATATGTCATTCAAAATTTGAATGTCAGTGTGGAATATGCTAAGGGTCACCACCAGGTACAGTGGCCCCAAAAAGTATTAAGACACTTAAAAATGCCTTTCCATTAGATAGAAAAATGGCAAAACAAATAGCAATCAATATCTTTTTCTTATGAATTTGTTTCAGGAATGCTCTGATATTGATGAATGTCTTGATTTGGCCAGTGCCTGCACACCCAACTCCATCTGCATCAACACCATTGTGAGTCCAGTACTTTTTCTCTGAAATCATACAAAGTGTATATGTTAACGTTTTTGAACTACTTCTCCCTTCTCTTAGGGATCATATCAATGCGGTCAGTGCAAGTTTGGATATGTTGGGAATCAGACAACTGGATGTTTCCCTCGGAAATCGTGCGCTATGCTCAGTTTCAACCCCTGTGACACTAACGCTTACTGCGTCATTCAGCGGAACGGCGACGTCACCTGCGCTGTATGTCTCCTCAGTGACCAGTACCTGTCACTCATAACTTATCAAGGCTTAGGACAAAAAAGAAATCAGATTTACATATATCATATCATATCTTTTTTACATCGTTCTCAAGTTTTCTGGTAAATTTCTGTATGATTCTCTTAGTGTAATGTCGGATGGGCCGGTAATGGTCACACATGTGGGAAGGACACGGATATTGATGGTTATCCGGATCGCTCCTTGCCATGCATGGACAATGACAAGCACTGCAAACAGGTCTGAAACTCACAATCTTTTAACCCACCATCCTTCTCCCTGCACACACTGATGCTGTATAAACATTCACTGAATTGATGTGACTCTTTGATGTGACCATATTGTTCTATTTATTCTGATGGTTTATAGACTTGATTCTTTCCAGTTCATGTACGATTGCTCGTACATCTTGTACCTTTCATGGAAATTAAGCTTTTCATCCTAGATTAGGTAATGTGTTTACATAGACCAAGTTTGTTTTTGCATTTGCTTGGACTTTTATATGATAGATTCACCACAGCTTGCAGTCAACTTTTCCCAAGTCTGAACACAGGATTTTATGCTCTTTATGCTCTTATGCAATTGCTTCAAGTGTTGCACTAGGGATATTCATATTCTGTGTTTTTCAGGACAACTGCATCTTCACGCCCAACTCCGGTCAGGAAGATGCAGATAATGATGGGATTGGAGACCAGTGTGATGAGGATGCAGATGGAGACGGAATAAAAAATGTAGAGGTGAGTTTGTGGCCCACATTGTTATCATTGTTAACTAAAACTATTCAAAATCATTTTCGTTATTTGAAATAAAATGAAATATAAATGTTAGCTAGAGACGTTAAACTTCAAAACTTAAATGAAAAGGAGAAATGTTGTCTGGGAATGTGTACTAAAATAACAACAAACAAAAAACTGAAAATTATTTGAAGCAATATAGAAATCTGAAAAGAATTAATAAAATTACAAAAGCACAGAACAAAATTACTCAAATTAAAATGAAATTTTAAAACATAAAAATTAAAAGCTAATTCAAAATATTAATAAATACTAAAATACTATAGAAATGATTTTTTTTTCTTGTTTTTTTTTCAGGATAACTGTCGGTTGGTTTCCAATAAAGATCAGCAGAACTCTGACACTGATTCATTTGGTGACGCATGTGATAACTGTCCCACCGTTCCCAACATTGACCAGAAAGACACTGACAATAACGGAGAGGGAGATGCATGCGATGATGACATCGATGGAGATGGTAAAGACTGTTCAGATTGATGAATTGATCTGCTTTGTGTCCCTGCAACATCATCCTTTGAGAATGTGATGTGTGTGGATGTTTTGCAGGAATCCAGAACGTGCTGGATAACTGTCCCAAAGTGCCAAACCCAATGCAGACAGACCGAGACAGAGACGGAGTGGGTGATGCATGTGACAGCTGTCCTGAGATCAGCAACCCCATGCAGGTACTGAATTACATCTTAGTTTATATTAAACTTTATACTTTGTACATTGATGGAGTCTCAAAGACACAATTATCATTTTTGGGCGAACTCCTAATGTCATTCCAAACCTGTGTTTGTTTGTTTCTTTCTTTCTTTCTTTTGTGGACGACAAAAGAAGGCCATATTTGACTCCCCCTCCCAATTTTGGTCTGTTCCTTATACAAAGCTATCATGTGGTTTCAGAAGACTTTAAATATTACTTTTTAGGTTTAATTTGTTTTTATTTATTTCCAGTTAGTAATTTTAGTGCTTGAACTTACACTCATTTTGATTAGTTGCCAAGGCAAATTTGATAATTTTTTGTTAATACTTGTATTTTATTTTATTTCAACTTTATTTCAAGTATAATAGTTTTAATTTTAGTTAATGATAATAACAAAACTTTTGTTAACTGTTTGTTAAAGGGAACTATGCCTTTAACAAATAATTTGAGTAACTGAAAAACAGCTAGCTTTTGCAGTCTTTTATATGTACTTTTATATCATTAATCGTATAAATAATAAACGTAATTATTTCTATTGCAGACAGATGTAGACAATGACTTAGTCGGGGATGTTTGCGACACCAATCAAGACACGTGAGTGAACACAACTCAAATGTAAATTCAAACATATAAATCACACAATTGGTAGATTATTCATTGACCCGTTAACCTGGATATGGTAACACTGCTGCCCTCTAGTGTGTGATAGTAGCTCATATAGTTTATTTTCAGCTCAGACACATATTTCAGCTCATAGTGTTTAATGTTGTGTGTTTGCAGGGATGGAGACGGACACCAGGACACTCGAGATAACTGTCCCGACATTCCAAACAGCTCTCAGCTCGACTCGGACAATGACGGCATCGGAGATGACTGTGATGATGACGACGATAATGATGGGGTCCCAGACAATCACGCCATCAACGGCATCGGACCCGATAACTGCAGACTCATTTCCAACCCCAACCAGAAAGACTCAGACAGTAAGAGCATTCATATTCACTGATGGTGAATAATCCTTCTGATTAATGACTCGCATTTTTACTTTCTTTATTGTCTGTTAGGTAACGGAGTCGGTGACGTATGTGAGAATGACTTTGACAATGATGCGGTGATGGATTCGATTGACGTGTGTCCAGAAAGTGCTGAAGTCACACTTACAGATTTCAGAGCCTATCAGACAGTCATTCTGGACCCAGAGGGTGACGCTCAGATCGACCCGAACTGGGTGGTGCTCAATCAGGTAAAGCATCATGGGATTCCTGCTGCTCTCATTGACACAGGTTCATCATGTTGCACCACTTCTATTCCAGAGATTTAAATTTTACTTATAAACAATAAACTGATGTTTGGGTGCCTTCTGGCTTCAAGTGTGAATGAAACATACATTATATGAGTTTTTAGCCCTCCATATTGTTCAAATCACTCAATTTTGCATAAAAGCATACTAAATAAATAATACTCCTCTCTAAAGAAATTTGAAGTAAACATTTTAGAATCTGAATACGAATATTAGAGCTTGTTTTTTCTCAGTGGATGCATAAAAGGCTCATATTTAAAGATATATTAAAGGCAAGGACTTGATTTTTGATTTTGCATACCTCCTGTATATATTGTCACTATCAGATATTTATAACAAAACAGGTCAAAAATTGAATTCAAGACTTTGTCCTTTCTAATGATTTATAGTTTGTCAAATTTAAATTTAAAGACGTATTACTTTACTTATGCAGTACATAGAAATGGGTCTCAGCTAGAACTGGTTATGAATGATGTCATGCATATAATTTAAAGATAGTCTGTAATTTTCTGTACTTTTCTAGGTGGCAATAAAGAATGAATTAATACAGATATATTTGTGTTTCAGGGTATGGAGATTGTTCAAACCATGAACAGTGACCCGGGCTTGGCAGTGGGTGAGTTTGGTTTCAGATAGTGGTTGACCGATATTGTTTTTTTGACAGCCGATGCCGATATCTTACAGATTTCAGAGCCTATCAGACAGTCATTCTGGACCCAGAGGGTGACGCTCAGATCGACCCGAACTGGGTGGTGCTCAATCAGGTAAAGCATCATGGGATTCCTGCTGCTCTCATTGACACAGGTTCATCATGTTGCACCACTTCTATTCCAGAGATTTAAATTTTACTTATAAACAATAAACTGATGTTTGGGTGCCTTCTGGCTTCAAGTGTGAATGAAACATACATTATATGAGTTTTTAGCCCTCCATATTGTTCAAATCACTCAATTTTGCATAAAAGCATACTAAATAAATAATACTCCTCTCTAAAGAAATTTGAAGTAAACATTTTAGAATCTGAATACGAATATTAGAGCTTGTTTTTTCTCAGTGGATGCATAAAAGGCTCATATTTAAAGATATATTAAAGGCATGGACTTGATTTTTGATTTTGCATACCTCCTGTATATACTGTATTGTCACTATCAGATATTTATAACAAAGGTCAAAAATTGAATTCAAGACTTTGTCCTTTCTAATGATTTATAGTTTGTCAATTTTAAATTTAAAGACGTATTACTTTACTTTTGCAGTACATAGAAATGGGTCTCAGCTAGAACTGGTTATGAATGATGTCATGCATATAATTTAAAGATGAAGTCTGTAATTTTCTGTACTTTTCTAGGTGGCAATAAAGAATGAATTAATACAGATATATTTGTGTTTCAGGGTATGGAGATTGTTCAAACCATGAACAGTGACCCGGGCTTGGCAGTGGGTGAGTTTGGTTTCAGATAGTGGTTGACCGATATTGTTTTTTTGACAGCCGATGCGATATCTTACACTTCATAAGATCTCACAGCTGGATTCGACTAAGCTTGCAAGGTTTGTGAAATTAGATGTTCATTAGTCATTCAAAGATTTGTTTAAATGATATAAATGCGTATTTGCTGAATGCTGACGGCAAACGAGAAAGTATTATAATGTTTGTAAACTAACAATATAAAAGCAATATTTATAATACTTTTTTGTATACATTTTAATTCTTTTGTTTAACAGTTCTATCTGATTATTAGTGGACAGAACTGTTAACGATGACAGCGAACAAGCGGGAGAATGTGAGCACTGTGTGTTGTTCAGGCGCTGCATCGGCCAAACAGAAAAACTTATCGGCCAATGCCGATATTTGAAAAATGCCAAATATCGGCCGATATATCGGTCGACCACTAGTTTCAGATTTCAGAAGCTAGATGCCCAATGGACTTGCAAATGCAAACTGTAAATCGGTTCTCCACAGGTTACACAGCGTTTAACGGTGTGGACTTCGAGGGAACATTTCACGTTAACACCGTGACTGACGACGACTACGCCGGCTTCATCTTTGGCTATCAGGATTCATCTAGTTTCTATGTGGTGATGTGGAAGCAGACCGAACAGACATACTGGCAGTCGATACCCTTCAGGGCCATGGCTGAACCAGGCCTGCAGCTCAAGGTGAAAATGTTGCCTTTGATTCATGGAAATATATTGGCTCGCTAATGTCCATATGAGGTTTTGGGAAGTAAGACTTGAAACTGTGTTTGCGTAGGCGGTGAAGTCTCGTACTGGCCCCAGTGAGTTTCTTCGTAATGCTCTGTGGCACACGGGGGATACGGATGGAGAGGTGAAACTGCTCTGGAAAGACCCACGAAATGTCGGCTGGCAAGATAAAACCTCGTACCGGTGGCAGCTCAGCCATCGGCCACAGGTCGGCTACATCAGGTGAGACCTCCTCCAATTGGGGACAATTGCGTAGCAACACAATATACACTACTGTTCAAAAGTTTGGGGTCAGTTAAATTTAAAATTTAAAAAATGAATGCTTATATTCAGCAAGGATGCATTTAATTGATCACAAGTGACAATAAAGATATTTATAATGTAACAAATTATTTCTATTTCAATTTTTTTAAAATTTCTATTTATCAAAAGAATTAAAAAAAAAGAATCAAGGTTTCTCGTGGGTCAACTGCTGTCAAAATTGATAATAATGAGAAATGTTTCTTGATTACCAAATCAGCATATTAGAATAATTTCTGAAGGATCATGTGAGAATGAAGACTGGAGTAATGAGTTGTTTTAAGTTGTAATCAGGGTTAATATAAGTGAACTAAAATCATAAAAAAATTGTTACTTGAAATAAAATAAACTCAAAATAAAAATAAATTTGAAGAAAATTGCCAATAAAATGTTTTTGATTTTCATTTAGTTTAACTTGATGTACTAAAGTACAACTGAAATCAAAATGAATAAAAACATTATAGACATAATTGAAAAAAACTAATAAAATAGACAAAAACAAAATTACAAAAAATTTGAAATGAAAACAGAAAATATAAAAATATACTCAATGCAAAATATTTAGTATCTCAGTGATACTAAAATAAATATTGCTGTTTTTACTGTATTTTTAATCAAATAAATGCAGCCTTGGTGAGCATAAGACACTTCTGTCAAAAACATAAAAAAATATATATATATTTTTTTTTACACTTTTTTTTTTTTTAAATATCTTAATTGACTGCAAGCCAAAAATTTTACTGTTGTCCATTTTAAATTATATTTAAACTGGTGTATTCCTTTAGTAAAAGTAATAAGTTGTTAGTCCCTGCTGAAACAACTTTTTTGTCTGTACGATTGTGGGTCACTTTTGTCGTCACAAGAGGGTGCAATACCAGACTTGGTCATTGACTGCACTGGCAGCTGATGGAAGTTTGTGCTGGTATGCTGGAGAGAGGGTGGTGGGGGCGTATGACAAGTTATCCTTAAAATTTCTTCTCAGTTGCCCCCCCTCCTCTTGCCCCCCTCACACCCCTGAGACTCTGCTGAGTGGTTGGGCCCCCTGGCCGCCCTTTGTTGTGGTTGCCATGCCAATGAAATCCTTGGCAAGAATTTTCTTGGTGCCTGTTCATATGCAGATCCAACGGAAACTACTGTAGTGGACGGGCCGTTAAAGAAGAGAGAGAACGGACCACAGAGGACAGTTAAACATGTATTGTGTATGATTTCCTGTACTGCGTAATTTCTTGGCATTGTGTTGTAAATCAGATGCTCTTTGCCAAAGAACCAACTCCAGCAAATGCTCAAAAATTAGTTTTTTAAAAAATTGTCATAACAGAAATTGACTATAGTAACTTCTCATTTGATGGTTAAGCAGTTCTGAAGCTTTCAAACTACATGAATATTTAACACTTCAGATCAGAACTTTCCAAAGTTTCAAGTAGTTATAAATACCTACAGGAAGAGAGAGAGCTGTGTGGCGCTCAATATGTGTATGTGTTGTGTGTACGTACACGTATATGCAGTTTTGTGAGACAATGTGTTGCCGAGGCTTTGTAAGGGCCCTTTCAAACACACACACACATAAACACACCTGCTTTGTATTCAGTGAGAGGAGTGAATAGAGCACAGTACGCACACACACTCACACTGGATTGTGCTGCAGACATGCTCCACTCATACATAATGCAATTTAAGTCGGGCCTGCTGCTAAATCAAATCAGATCTCATTTATTATCAGGTAATTAGAGGGTGAGCAGGTGAAGTTTAGCAGCCTGTAGCATAAAACAGCTCTCGGCTTCATTCAGACCAGAATATTCTAGAACAACGCTTCTCAACTGCTGGGTTGTGACCCAAAATTGGGTCAGCATTGCTAAATGCGAATAATTAAAATCAACAAACCTTATAAGTGTGCATTTATGATGGCAAAATAAAGAGGGTTTTAAGTGAGAATATGTTTCCCATTTTGGTTGTGTCCAACAAGACTCTAAAGTACTTTGGTGCACATTTATTTTTCACTTGGTAGAAGATGATCTTTTTTTTATATTTTCTACATTTTAATAATTACATTAATATATTTTTTATATACATTACCATACAGAGATTTGACAAAGATTTTTTTTGTTTTTGAAATATCTTTTCTGCTCACCAAGGCTGCATTTATTTGATCTAAAAATATTGTACAGTCACGCATAAGAGGGCTTTCATGTGTGTTCATGTTGTGCTCCTGTTGCAGGGTGAAGCTGTATGAAGGCACAGAGATGGTGGCTGACTCCAATGTTGTGATTGACACCACTATGAGAGGGGGACGCCTGGGCGTGTTCTGCTTCTCTCAAGAGAACATCATTTGGTCCAATCTGCGCTACCGCTGTAACGGTAAAGATGAATCCACTCTTTGATATTTAAATCATGATCCCCAGACCCCCAAATCCAACACTCAAAGTCTTCAAGAAATCTACAAATTCTGAATAAAAGTTGTTTATTGACCAAAAAAACTGCATTACAACACTAAAAGCAAAACACTCACAATGCAAATGAAACATATATTTTCCAGATACTGTTCCACAGGACTTCAGTACACACCGTAAACAGGTTCTAATGCACATAAAGGTGTGAGGGGAGTGAGACGCCCTCTGTCTCGCTCTAGACCCTCTGAAACCCAGTGTGGCGCCACTGAACTCCTGTGTCGAGGGGCCAAACAACCAGGACAGATGTGAGATTTATCCAGCGTCTGTGTCACTCCGGATGAGGAGACTGAATGAAAGGAGAAAGACTTTTATTTGACGTTTTGTGTGTTTATGTGTCATCGCGGGGCCGTATAATGTGTGAGTATGAGTGTATTTTTGCGAGAGTCCTGTAGCGTGTGTTTACATTAACAAATGTCTTGAAATAAAGGGATTTGATGTATTTTCTAGAACACAACAAATACCCAACAGTACCATGGTTCTATAATCATTATTAATACATTACAAAAACAGAAATCAATTCTAAAAATACCCAAATTGACAGTTTAATATGTCAACCCCAGAATTCTCCTGTTCTGTATGCCGTTAATGATGAATGAGAGCTAAGCTCAAGCATACGTATAGAAATATATGAATTTAACATTAGTTAAAATAAAGTTATATTAAACATTATATTTTAATATATTAATATTCAAATACAATCTACTGTATGCTATGTTTGGAGTAGCATGCTTGTATACTCTCAAACACAGTTTGTGAATTTTCTGTATGCATAAATTTAATGAACACCTGAATTATATATTACATTTTTCTAATTGTGCAGTATACATTGTAGACTGTATGCAATGTAAAAAAAGTACACAGTATACGATGCATACTGCACAATATTCAGTAAGTAGTAAGCTAGTAACTGCCGTATACTCACACTGGTGTTGAATATACACCTGCAGTCTGGCGCCGCCCTAGTGGTCGAGCTCTTCATAAGCTGCTGTAGTGGCGGGAGATTGCAGCGAGGAGTCGCGTGTTCCTCGTGGTCAGGGAGGCCGGGACGAGTGCAATATTGGCGGGAGATTGAACAACAGTGCACAACATCCCACACCTGCCAGACCGCAGGACTACAAACACTCTCCTAAAGACTTCTTCAAAGAGCTACAACACATACACATTGTTTTTCTATAATAAGTTGTAATGTATTGAATTTGAAACACTGAAAAAAGTTATATTTAACTTATTTAACTATATTTAACTAAGAAAAAAAGGTAAATGTTTTTAATTTAGTAGTGAGGGCCAATGAGGCAATTCGGTTTTGGAGCCCATGAGGCCACTAAAGCCAAACACTGTTTGCATCTTGTAAGACATTATGAATATGAAGTACTTTCCCACCAACTTTTTTTGACTTAAAAAGACAATCAGTCAATAATGTTCTTATTAACTCATATCAGCATGTTAAAACCTTTAATGCAACAAAACTATCACAATACATCTTGTGTAAATATGACTAAGTCTATAGTGTGTGGGAAAAGTTATATTACATTTATTTAAGTGAGTTTAATGTTCAGTTTGCGCAAGTTATGATGCAATTCGGGCATCAATGGCATTACGATTATTCGTTTTGATATAATAATATTGACAGACAAATATTTCACGTTTAACTTATGTTTTCTTTTGTTTATGAAGTTTAAAAACGTGAAATCGTAGAGGCTCGTTCCAAGTATCCCTGACGAACGTCTGCTCGCGGAGAAGCTAGACAACCGGTTGCTTAGTAACGGGCTAATCTGTTGACCAGCCAATAGTCCAGCAGACAAAACTGCACAACACAAACGATAGCGTCTATAAAGAAAATAAAGTTGTTTAAGATTAAGTCACTTAACTAAATATCCTCAACAAATAATGATAATAATCATAAAATAGAAAGTTTTTCTCCTGGCCCAACCAGGCGTTCATGACTCACCTACAATTTCACAAAGCTCCTTAAACAAAACCCTGTGTTAGAATCACATCGCTGTTTGTTAAGTTTTTCTTTTTGTATAGTCCGGTTTCGTGCTTTTGGCGCGTCTGCAAGCTCGGTGGTTCTGATTTTGGCCAAAATGTGAGGGGCACAAAAGGACCTGCGGCCGCGCAGCGCCCCGCCTCCATCCAGCCAACAAAGAGCCTGAAACTCACTGATGCATGCATGCATACTGCAGACAACAGAGCAGATCACACTCTAACACACACACACACGGACAGACAGACAGGGTCCCAGATCACACTCTGATGCATGCATACTGCAGACAACAGAGCAAATCACACTCTAACACACACACAGACACGGACAGACACACACACACACACACACACGGACAGACAGACAGGGTCCCAGATCACACTCTGATGCATGCATACGGCAGACAACAGAGCAGATCACACTCTAACACACACACACACACACACACACACACACACACGGACAGACAGACAGGGTCCCAGATCACACTCTGATGCATGCATACGGCAGACAACAGAGCAGATCACACTCTAACACACACACACACACACACAGAGAGAGCGAGAGAGACAGACAGACAGAGTCCCAGATCACACTCTGATGCATGCATACGGCAGACAACAGAGCAGATCACACTCTAACACACACACACACACACACAGAGAGAGCGAGAGAGACAGACAGACAGAGTCCCAGATCACACTCTGATGCATGCATACGGCAGACAACAGAGCAGATCACACTCTAACACACACACACACACACACAGAGAGAGCGAGAGAGACAGACAGACAGAGTCCCAGATCACACTCTGATGCATGCATACGGCAGACAACAGAGCAGATCACACTCTAACACACACACACACACACACAGAGAGAGCGAGAGAGACAGACAGACAGAGTCCCAGATCACACTCTGATGCATGCATACGGCAGACAACAGAGCAGATCACACTCTAACACACACACACACACACACAGAGAGAGCGAGAGAGACAGACAGACAGAGTCCCAGATCACACTCTGATGCATGCATACGGCAGACAACAGAGCAGATCACACTCTAACACACACACACACACACACAGAGAGAGCGAGAGAGACAGACAGACAGAGTCCCAGATCACACTCTGATGCATGCATACGGCAGACAACAGAGCAGATCACACTCTAACACACACACACACACACACAGAGAGAGCGAGAGAGACAGACAGACAGAGTCCCAGATCACACTCTGATGCATGCATACGGCAGACAACAGAGCAGATCACACTCTAACACACACACACACACACACAGAGAGAGCGAGAGAGACAGACAGACAGAGTCCCAGATCACACTCTGATGCATGCATACGGCAGACAACAGAGCAGATCACACTCTAACACACACACACACACACACAGAGAGAGCGAGAGAGACAGACAGACAGAGTCCCAGATCACACTCTGATGCATGCATACGGCAGACAACAGAGCAGATCACACTCTAACACACACACACACACACACAGAGAGAGCGAGAGAGACAGACAGACAGAGTCCCAGATCACACTCTGATGCATGCATACGGCAGACAACAGAGCAGATCACACTCTAACACACACACACACACACACAGAGAGAGCGAGAGAGACAGACAGACAGAGTCCCAGATCACACTCTGATGCATGCATACGGCAGACAACAGAGCAGATCACACTCTAACACACACACACACACACACAGAGAGAGCGAGAGAGACAGACAGACAGAGTCCCAGATCACACTCTGATGCATGCATACGGCAGACAACAGAGCAGATCACACTCTAACACACACACACACACACACAGAGAGAGCGAGAGAGACAGACAGACAGAGTCCCAGATCACACTCTGATGCATGCATACGGCAGACAACAGAGCAGATCACACTCTAACACACACACACACACACACAGAGAGAGCGAGAGAGACAGACAGACAGAGTCCCAGATCACACTCTTAACACACACACACACACAGAGAGAGAGAGAGAGAGAGAGACAGACAGACAGACAGACAGACAGAATCCCAGGTCACACTCTTAACACACACACACACACACACACATACGCACGCACGCACACACACACACACACACACGCAGACAGACAGAGCGTTAAAAAGTTGGTGGCCGCCACGTATTTCAGTGTTTACAGTTATTCTGAAGCACGATTTCATGTGATTTGCATCAAACCGCATCAAACTCGCTCTATTTGCGCACGTTCCGCGCTGGTCAACACCTCCACCTGCTGGGCACTTACTGAACTGCCGCTGTGAGCTTTCGTTTCTGTTTATTTAAACACCAGCAAATATATCTAATAAGTGCAAATTGAGCTACCTAAATTATTGAAATAGGGGCTCTTTGCAGCGTCCTGGAGCTAGGAAGCCCGCTAAATGATGGGCAAACACATCATCAAAGACACACATTTAACACCAAACAGAGTAAAGAGGCAGCGAAATCACAAACAGCCCCTTCGCTTCAACTAGACCCCTTTAAAGCCCTTTAGATTTTCATTAGCACATTCTTTTGCATGTTTTGATGTTATGTCGATGTTTTCCTTGTGACTGCTTTCCACAGTGAATGCTAGGTGATTTCAGGACACACTATGTCTGTCATAAGTTAACTTTAAAAACATTTTGATCAAAGATTAAATTCTTAATGTCTATTAATACAAACTCTATTTATTGGATTCTTTGTGTTTATTAGTTTTAAGTTGTAGGCTATCCATCTTCTTTTGTAACGCAGAAGCAAACTATTTTCTTTGTGTGTGCGAGACTTTCGACTCATTGGAAGTAAATAGCTAGAAGATAAGCATCAAAGTGCAGTAAAGGGTAAAACTGTTTGAGCTGAAAACCGGTGTGTTTATGATAATGATAATAGATTCAAATAATATGATCATAAAATGCCAGTTTATAATATAAAGTAGCTGCTGTTGCACATGAAAAGTAACTGGAGCACCGGAGGCCTTGCACAGTCAGTACAAATGGCAGACAAATGAATAAAGACGCATACCATCTTTAGAAAGTTACATATTTGTGTGTTAACAAACAGCTCCCAGAGAGCGATTGGAGCAGCTCTCTGTCAGCAGGTGCGCACGGCGGGTGATTTACGCGTCTCCCTCGTGCGGGACGGTGACGCAGGGGCCCGGGGGTCACACCGCACATGAGTCAGAAGTGACTGGGAAAGATCTCAGCGACGGTATACAGGAGAGAGTCCCCTGATTCTGTGAGTTTCTAGCTGTTATATTATATATGCATGGATAGTTAATAATTAACAATGTAATTATATAATGTAATGTTTGTGTTTACATTGTAAAAAAAAGTATTTTGAAAGCAGTAGTAGGCTATAGTATTACTGCACCATGGTATTGCTACTGTATTTTCTTTGTAAGGGATTGTGTCCACAATAAAATTGTTTAACAGTACCATAGTACAGTAATGGTAATACTATGGTACTTTCCTATACAATATGGTAATGAGCTGTTACTATATTTATGGTACATGTAAAAAAAATCCTTGGTAAATAATAGTAAGTTTTTATACATTTTCTGTTAGTGCAGTTAGTGTGTTTTTGTTAGTTAGTTCATTATTATTTTTTTAGCAACATATTCTTATGTTTCAAAAGCAGTTATGATTGAGATCATCTATTTTGTTAATTTTTGTGAAATAATAAGCAGTAAGGTTTGACATCAAGAATAAAAATGAGAAATTATTTTATACACTGGAAAAAATAAATAAATTACAAAGTTGTAAATAAAACAGATTATTAGAGTAGCCTATGCTTTGCAAGAAAATACTATTTCAGTTTTAAACTTAATTTCATGTTTAATTCAAAATGTTACTAGCCAAAATTGTGACATTTTAGCAGTTTCTCAGTAAAAATAGTTTCCAAAAAATCTGAACTTTTTTTTTTCAGTGTAAAAAACGCTATTTGTTTACTTTCAAACATACACACACAAACAGAGTAATGCACATGTGCGCGCAGTGCCACAGACAGTCAAACGTCAGTCACGTCTAACAGGAATGCAGGAGCTGATTCACAGGACTCTGTGTTCTGTGTGTGTGAGACTGAAAGAGAAGCAGCTGTTTGTAGGTGGATCCTGTGTCATGAAACGTTTGGTACCCAATGAGCGTTTAGTCACGTTTGGAGTGGAAACGAGCTCTCTTTAAAAATGCTGGCACACCAGATTCAGCCCGTTTCCACATGCAATGCACTTCAGTGAAAGAGGGAATGATTCTGAAGCTGAAATTAGACCGCAGAAGGAAAAGGAGAGCTGTTGAGTTTCTGCTGTGTGTCTCACACCTGCTTCTGTGGCACAGAGCTTTCAGCCCTGTCTATTTCCACTGGGGCAGGTGCTGGAGGATATTTAGACCCCCCTATTTCTGTCCTGCAACTCCCGTAACTGCCATCCCATCAGCTAGAATAAATATCAGCTGTCAGTGTTGGAGCAGACAGGAAAAAAAAACAAAAAAACACTGCTGACATGAATATGTATATGCAATGGAAGTACAATGTGATTTTAATGAGATTTGAGATATTTGCTGAAAATGGTCTCCAGGTTTGCTCTGTTTAAACTTAAAAGATTCAAGTCTGTTTTGACAGATTGTTCATATTGGAGCAAGTGCAAACACACATCTGCTGGAGTTTACTCTTGTGTTCCACCACTGTTTGTTCTTGAGTCTTAGTAAATATCAGTGGTGAGAGTCCAAACTGCGAAATATCCCCCAGCACTGAAAGCATTGCTGATATACCTGTGAAACCTCTTTGCGTGACAGTTTATTTCAGTCAAAACTGATTGAATCTATTATTTCCGTAGAGTAGTTGCAGTATTCAGACTTCAGGAGTTCAAAACATGTACACAACAGTGTGAATGCACTTACTGGCATTTATCAGATTCTGCTTTCTCTCCCAAGGCTGGTCAACATGACATTATCAGTCTCTTGATCTCGATCAAGGTCTCAGGAACTCGATCAGATGAGATCTTGAGGTATGATAATGCCTCCAGATTTGAGTGGATTTGTTTGAGTTTGTCTCTGCCGTGTGGTTGTTTTAATTAGTGTGCTTCAGTGCCCAGAGTTTCAGCACCTGTGAGCAGGCCGTCCTGCTTTTGTCTGTATGGATGGGAATGGCAGCATCAGCTCTTGGTGGGAAACATTTACACACATCATGGAAACACTTTGTGATCATTGATATAACGCTCCTGCTCTTAAGTGCTCCTTCAGGTAAGAATCCCATTTTAGCCTCACAAAAAAGTTCACTGATGGTGTCACATGTGGTACTTTGAAATACACCATGGCAGTGTTATCATAGCATTATTTATATACTGTTAATGATGTTATATACTGTTATCATAGCATTATTTATATACTATTTATATACTGTTATAGTATTTATTATTTTAAATTAGCTTTCATTTTAGTTTTAGTAATTTTTTATGTGCTTTTATAATTAATTTATAATATTTAAATGTAGCTTTTGTAATATTTATTAGGTTTTTAATATTTCAATTTAGATATAGTTTCTTTTTATTTCAGTTTTAGATTTAGTAATTCATCTTAAATTAATTGGAAAGGCAACATTGGTCAATGTTTTTTTTTTAAATCTAACTCATATTTTATTTCTGTTATATTTCAAATAATAACAACCATTTTAGTTAGAATAAACAAGATTGCATTAAAAATTTTTTTACATGGCACTCCAACATATTTAAAAAAAAAATACAATTGGATAAATCCCCACCCCCAAAAAACATCATCATACCATGGTAATTTGTTAGTAAAACCTGTTAATTGTACATTCATTTGGTAAATCTAACTCATATTTTATTTCTGTTATATTTCAAATAATAACAACCATTTTAGTTAGAATAAACAAGATTGCATTAAAAAAATTTTTACATGGCACTCCAACATATTTAAAAAAAAAATACAATTGGATAAATCCCCACCCCCAAAAAACATCATCATACCATGGTAATTTGTTAGTAAAACCTGTTAATTGTACATTCATTTGGAGTCTGACTCATATATCGAGTGAAATCTGGAAATGGAGCACTTTTTTAACATTGTACTGAAATGAGTTTTCTTTGCCTACAGTATGTGCACAGTGTCGAATCTTGAGATGTAATTCAGATTTTGTGGCTGTGACTCTGGAAATTGGCATTATTGGAGGAGGGGGTAAAGAGGGTGCTAATGCCGGCTACTGCAGCGCCCTGTGGTCCTACACGCTCTGCACCCAGCGGACGGCCCGAGCATGCCGTGGAGACCTGGCGTACCACTCTGCCGTGCAGGGTATCGAGGACCTGCTCATCCAACACCGTTGCCCCAAAACAGGCCCCACAGCTCAGCCACGGCCCCTGCCCCGGCCCCATATGCTTCTATGAGAAGGGGTTTATGCAGAGGGAGGGCCGGGCCCCAGAGTACCTGCACTGCGGGGTGTTTGGGGACCCTCATATCCGCACCTTTAATGAAGAGTTCCAGACGTGTGCTGTGCAGGGTGCCTGGCCTCTCATAGACAACCATTACCTGTACATCCAGGCCACCAGCATGCCCACTAGAGGGAGCTCTTACACCACCATACTCACAAAGGTGTGGAAAAAAAAATCACAATCACAATCCTCTTGTATAACTCTCATATAATGAATATAATAATAGTTACCCTAGAATTTATGAAGTAATAATATGTATTTGTATTGTAATAATAATTACTATTCCTCAGAAATGAGTTGTATGTAACTCATTTTAAATTGAAATCTGGTGAGATTTTCTTTAGAGGGTGCACTTCATTGCTGCTAGTAAACTTATTTTGACCAAGAACTGTTCATGTAAAGGCTGAAATATATGGGAGCTTCTGCCACGGAATAAAAATAAAAAGGTAATAGCAACTTTTTATCTCACAATTTAAACTTTTTTTCTTACAATAGCTAGTTTATATCTCGTAATTTAGATTTTTTTTCTCAGAATTGCAAGTTTACATTACTGAAAGTCTGAATTGCAACTTTATAACTAGATAGTAAAGTTTGTAGACAAATTTTAAGTTGGCTTGAAAAAGCTTAGCTAGAAAGTTTGAAGTAGTTTTCATTTTTAACTAGTTTGAAGTTTAAAGTAGTTTTAAAGTTTTGAAGACAATGCAATTTATCAGAAAGATAGATAGATAGATAGATAGATAGATAGATAGATAGATAGATAGATAGATAGGAAATATTAAATTAAATTAGAAAATTTAGATGTAGATTAATAGATTCTATGGTGTTTCTATGTGATTTCTATGGTGTTGCTATGCGGTTGCTAAGGAACCAGGGGTGGTTGCTAGGGTGTTGCTATGCGGTTGCTAGGGTACTTTTTCAAGCCAACTTAATTTTTTTTTTTCAGAATTCAGATTTACATTAATAACTCGTAATTATGAGATATAAGCCAGCAACTAAAGAAAAAGCCATAGAAAAACTTCCATGGAGATACACAACACAACTTTTGCCCCGATTTGCAGTCTGAATACCTCAACAGTGGTTGCCAAAAGTCAGAGCCAGTCTGCAGATTTTGGGCAGTTAAGAGTTGACAGATTTCGCACTCAGACTCAGATTTTTGAGCTTCAGACTACACTCTAAAAAATGCTGGGTTATTTCAACCCAACTTTGGGTCAAATATGGACTAACCCAACCGTTGTGCAAGATCGAGCGGTCTTTGCAATGTGGTCTTTGAAGGTCAGCTGGTTATCAAAAGTTACACCAAGATTTCTGACCGAAGTTGATGGGGTAATTGTAGAAGAACCTAGCTTGATGGAAAAATCATACTGTAGAGTTGGAGTGGCAGGGAAGACAAGAAGCTCAGTCTTTGCCAGGTTGAGCTGTAAGTGATATTCTTTCATCCATGCCGAGATGTCCGCCAGGCAGCTTGAGATCCGTGCAGCTACCGTTGGATCATCTGGTTGAAACGAGAGATAGAGCTGTGTGTCATCAGCATAGCAATGGTAGGAGAAGCCATGTGCTTGTATGATGGGACCCAGTGATGTTGTGTATATGGAGAAGAGGAGGGGTCCAAGAACTGATCCCTGAGGAACCCCAGTGACAAGTTGATGTGCTTTGGATACCTCCCCTCCCCAAGACACCCTGAAAGACCTACCAGTGAGATAGGATTGAAACCAGCTAAGTGGAATCCCTGTGATGCCCATTGAAGAGAGGGCAGACAGGAGGATCTGATGATTGACAGTGTCAAAAGCAGCAGAAAGATCCAGCAGAATAAGGACTGATGATTTGGAATCAGCTTTTGCAATCCGCAAGGCTTCTGTGACTGACAGTAGCGCAGTCTCAGTTGAATGGCCACTCCTGAAACCTGACTGGTTAGGATCCAGTTTGTTGTTCTGTGAAAGAAACAATGATATCTGGTTGAAAACAACTCTTTCGAGGGTTTTCGCTATGAATGGAAGGAGAGAGACAGGTCTGTAGCTATCTGTAAGTGAAGTGTTTAATGTAGGTTTTTTGAGCAGTGGGGTTATTCGAGCCTGCTTGAATGCAGTGGGGAAGGTGCCTGTGAGGAGAGATGTATTGATGATGTGTGTGAGGGTTGGTAAAAGTGAAGGAGAGATTGCTTGGAGGAGGTGTGAGGGGATTGGGTCTAGAGGGCATGTTGTAGGATGGCTGGAGAGCAGAAGTTTTGATACTTCTGTCTCAGTGAGGGGACAGAAGGAGAAGATGGGAGTTTTTGGAGTGGGTGGGGTTGGTTTGAAGTCCTGTGTGTGTGGGGCTGAGAATTGGCTACTGATTGTTCTGGTTTTGTCTGTGAAGAATGTGGCAAAATCATCAGCTGTTATAGAAGTGGTAGGAGATGGTGGAGGGGGACAGAGGAGAGAATGGAAAGTTTTGAAGAGATTACGTGTGTCTGGAGCGCTGTTGATCTTGTTGTGGAAGTATGAAGATTTGGCAGTATGGACTTCAGCAGAGAAAGATGCTGAGTTTTTAAGTTATTAAGTGTATGTGAGGGTATCTGTTAGAAGACTCCACATTTTCAGTTAGTCCTTCAAAATAAACACTTTTATTGCCCTATAAAAGGCTCCAGCATTATTTTTATCTATAGGTAACAGATTTGTCGAGAGGGAGGTAACAGATTTGTCGTCTTTCAGCCAGGCCCGGTTCTACAGGGGTGCTAAGCACCCTCAAATGAAATCAAAAAGGTCCACGAGCCAGGATTCGAACTCGGGACACCCAAAGCGCAAAGGCGCTACATGTCGTCGCGCTGCCCACGAGGTCATCGGCGCTGACCCCCCCCCCCCAGCAAATCCGCCATGGCACCAGTGCAACTGGCTCTTAAAAGGAATGGGAGATCAGACTTTGATTGGTTTATTGCACGTTATGCCCAAAACACACCCATTACTCATTAAGAGAATAGGGAGAACCCTTTTAGACCATGCTCCGGGAGAGCCGACCACTTTTGCGTTGTTAAACTAGCAAAAGTGGATTTGGACACGTCTTAAGTGCACCTGCGCCGTGCGCTTTAGACCATGCGCTTAGAACGTTAAAATAGGGCCCAAAATGTAGACGCGATGTAAATAAGAGATTGGTTGTGCAGCGTAGAGAACTTTATTGATAAAAACGTATCTTTGTGAGATCGCGATAAACTAAGATGAGTGACAGCTTTGTAGTGATTATGAACTGAGCGCTCTTTGTGCCATAGCAACAGACGTCGCTAATATACAGGTGCATCTCAATAAATTAGAATGTCGTGGAAAAGTTCATTTATTTCAGTAATTCAACTCAAATTGTGAAACTCGTTTATTAAATAAATTCAGTGCACACAGACTGAAGTAGTTTAAGTCTTTGGTTCTTTTAATTGTGATGATTTTGGCTCACATTTAACAAAAACCCACCAATTCACACTGATGTTCAGTGCTTTCAAACATACTGGGTTAATGATATTCTACAGCCTGACATCTATTGATTAACTGCTATGAATAATTAATAGGACATGCATAATGAGATATGTGCTTAGATGAGTTTAGAATCAGTCCTGTTTGAATGTCCTGCACCTGACAGTTTTCCGCTCTCTGGTTGTTCATCAGCTCACGGTTATCTTGAAGAACTGGCGTGAGTGTGCAGAGCTGCAGATGTATCAAGTGGAGCAAGATAACGTTCCCCCGGCGTTTGTGGATAGTTCTGTGACTGGCGGAGATCGCAGAGGCCATCAGAGCCTGCGCATTCACTCTCACGATCCTGGCCGACACGCTGAGGTCTGGGCTACGCACATTGGGACGACGATAGTGGTGCGTCAGGTCGGCAGGTCGCTGAGTCTGTCTGTTCGCTCCTCTCGTGCGATCGTGGAGTCCTATATGCCTGAGCAGGACTTGCAGTTGTGCGTATGGGGGTGTCCGGTCTCACAGCGTCTGGAGACACCGTATGCGCATCTGTCCATGCCTGCGTACACTCACTGCTCCTCACTGCTTCCGGTGCGGGATGTGTATTTCCAGGCTTGCTTGTTTGATCTACAGGTCACTGGAGATTTGAACTCCAGTGGATCAGCTGTGGTTGCACTAGAGGATGCTCGCGCGATGATCTCGGACCCTGATAGGGTTCACCTGCTGACGGACAGGGCAGGTAACACCCTCCATCATTGCCGGTGGTGCTGGCCTTAAGCGTCCTTGTAGAGACCCTCAGACATGCTTTCTTTGGCCCAGTGTGACATCAAAAACACTGCACTAAAACATGCCTTATGTGATATTTGAAGGATATTTATACTATTGTTCAATGTTTACATCTCAGTGGTTTAGAAGTTTTTGTTTTGTGAATAAAGGCCGTCTGGAACGGCCGTGGGAAAAAATCATTTTATTATATTTGTTTCAGTTTTAAATGCACATAAGTGTGTGAATTATCAATATTTGTGGATATTTTTATCTGGATAAACGTGAATAACCTTTAAAAAACAATAAGCAAATATGAGTGACTTGCTCATGCAACTCGGTGTATGTTTTCTCATAGGTGGATGAAATTTATGCAGAAGTGTATTTATAATAAAGAAATTTTTTTTAATATTTCCACAGCCCACATAGCATTAATTAATGAAGGTCATCAGAATTATTCTATTTAGTTTAGTTTTTGGTTTTATTTTCAGTGTTTTAGTTTTGTTTTAGTCTTTTTTATTATTATATTTAGTTTTCATTTTAGTTTTAGTATTTTAGGACTGCCAGAATTAATGCATTACCTGATATCATTTAAATGTTCTATGTTTAATGAAGGCGGGTTAATTTAAAAAATTTTAAATGTAAAATTTAATTTTTATTTTAGTTTGGAGTATGGAGAAAAAAAACAGATGATAATAAAACAGAAAAATAATAAATAAAAGAAAAACATAAAAAGATAGAATCAAGACTAAATTTAATTGAAAAGTAATAGAATTTTTAATATATATTTTTTATTTTCTGCTAATCACATTTATTTATTCAAAGCTAAAATAAAGGGTACTGAATTATTTTCCTATCAAACTAGTGCTTATGATTTTAGAACTTTTTGTAAATTATAAGTTTGGGAAATTTACCAAGAGAATCCGCTTTTTTCAGTGATTTTTCTCCCATAAATCTTCTTTGACCAGACTCCAGAGATTACTACAGAAAGCCTGTGGAAGATCATGAAGATGGGTCTGTGGGATTCTCCATAATCATCTGTTGGTTTAAGTTACAGTAATGCATCATTTATGTTGGTAAATCATGGTTTGCAATGGGTGAGATGGAGGCTTCAGTTTCATCTGAGGATCACAGTTGATGGAGGTTTCACTCCTTGAATGATCAAAAATTGGTGACTATACTTCTAAGTTCTTCACACTTGAGTGACACTGGATGGTTTTCATTTGTATGAACTTGTATTTACATTATATTGGTCTGGGTTACGTGATTCAAAGCTGTCTTTTCCCTGCTATCTTACATTAAAAAGGTAATTCACTGTACTTTTTATGCTCATTTGTTTTATGTTCATATAATGTATAGGACAGATAATACTATGTACAATATAGACAGCCATCCAAAACAGAGGGAGTCAAGCATTACGCATGTCCCACCTTCCTTAAACAGCATTGTAACTGGGGATGGAGGGTTCAGGACAGACCGCATAATGAATGAGGTAAGCAGCTGTTTGTTTATATACATGTACTCTTATCACCATGAAGATGGATGGTTGGATTATATAAACACACTCTTCCTAAACTTTCTGTTGGGACCCGTGCAGTCAAGTGTGTTGGATCAGTCATCAGATGGCAGTGCTCATCCAATCAGAACAGTCCATATGAACGGAGTCTCCATCACACATGCACGTTTCTGAGCATGTGGACTGTTCATGGTTGCATTTGTTTGGCTATCTTTGATGACCACTGTATTTCACTGTACATGTCCATTCAGTCTGATATCTCTAGCATATTTAGTTTTCACAAAGTACCAAAACTACAATACAATACAAAATGAATTGAGCATGTACCAGGACAATATCATAGATTTTAATATGTACCAGGATAATACCATGTTTTTTGGACATGCACCAGGGCAATAAGCATGGCATTTTGACATGTACCAGGGTAATGCTATGTTTACTGAACATGCACCAGGGCAATAGCATGGTATTTTGACATGTACCAGAATAATACCATGGTATTTTGGACATGTTCCAAGGTAATATTATGATTTTTTGCCATGTACCAGAGTAAAACTGTGGTATTTTTGACATGTACCAAGGTAATATTGTGATTTTTGCCATGTACCAGAGTGATACCATGGCACTTTGGACGTACCACAGTAATATTGTAATTTTTGGCCATGTACCAGGATTGTACCATGATATTTTGACAATATACAAGGGTAATACCATGTTTTGCACTAGTACCAGGGTAATACCATGGTATTTTAACATGTACCAGGTAATACCATAGTTTTTGGACATGCACCAGGGCAATACTATGATATTTTGGACATATACCATGGTAATATTGTGGTTTTTGGCCATGTAATATGGTTTTTGGCCAGGGTAATACCATGACATTTTGACATGCACCAGAGTAATAACATGTTTTGGACATGGACCTTGGCAATTCCATGGTATTTTGACATGTACCAGGGTAACACCATGATATTTTGGACATGTACTATGGCAATACAATGGTATTTTGGACATGTACCAAGGTAATACCATAATATTATCTTAAGTATATATGGAGTGCCATTTAAACACTATGGCAAATGCATCTGGCCATCATTTGGTACTATGGTACACCCTTAAATAAACATAATGTGGCAGTACCGTCATACTCTGACAGTATCATATGATAATACTGTGCAATGCATTTACATGGTACTCTATACCACATTTTTTGGTGCCATGGTTCAGTTTAGGTACAAATAAATTCTTAATGCAGAAAGAAATCGCCTCTATTATGAACGTGTCACACGTGCGTGTCCGACTCTAACATGTTGTTTAGGAGCAGGGCACAGGAGTATCCAGTATCCAGTGCTCCACATTATTACTCCACCTCCTCAACGACTCCTGCCCCTTACCCACGAGCTGTCCACGCGCTCTGGACGGGCTCTCATTGGCCTGGGTGGACGCAAACAGCATGTGTGTCCTATGAGAGAGACGCGCGAGGGGAGATCCACGAGGCGCATGTGGGTGTCCAGCACTGATGCCCATGTGTGTCCAGCTCGCATCATCAGCACAGCGGCCGTGTGAACTATAAAACCGCTCACTCCCACTCAGTGTTTACTGACAGATCACCAACAAACGACCAACGCATCTAATAGTAATCAAATAGTTAATAACACCAGCCATACTGGTGAGCTTATTGCGCAACTGATTCATTCAGTAACATTAGAAAGAATTACAATTAGGCCTATAATAAAACGTTTAGTGACATTATTGGAATTAATATTCGCACAATTAATAAAACAGCCAAATGGGTGTACTAACAAAGAAACCCAAGACCTTCGAGGTTCAGTTTAGTGACCCGAACAAGAGCGCGTATAGCGGCGGAGATAAAGTGGCCGGGTGGGTGATCGTGGATGTGGCAGAGGTGGTGCAGATCTCCGCAGTTAAACTGTTCGGAATCGGATGCGCTACAGTCGATTATAATAAAGGGAAGATGCACTGCAGGGATGAGATTGAGTACCTGAAATATGAAGAAGTTCTTCACCTCGATCATCAGCCAACAGGTGAGACACAACCTTTGGTTAACTCGGTGTGCGAATTCAATCAGTCTTTTCCGGGGGGCATTTTAAGTTGTTTTTGCAAAGCTAACTAACCGTCAACAATCTTAAAGATATGTTGAACAAAAATAAATTACTTGATATATTGAAATATATTTACTAAATCTATAATAAAGTGATAAATAATGACTAATACGTGTTTTCGATGTTACCGTCCAGCGTAAAGCGTTCAGGTACGTTCATTTTTTGTTCTGACTACCTTTAGGGTGGTTCAAGCGTTAATTAAGGTGTTCAAACCCCCCTAATATGTGCTGTTATGTAGCCTACTACTACAGATTTGGGTGTCTAACTGTTGTCTAAATGGTGTCTTTAGTCTGTTGTATTTAGTATTGTGCATAGTACGAAAATCAAAAGGTGGTAAATTAATATATGGGGGGTTGTAAGTTTAACATGTAAGTTTAACAATTGTTTATTGAAAAATCTTTCCTAAACTGAAAATTCGAAAGATGAACATAAGTAAATAATGACAAGTGAATCTTTCTCAAAGCGCAATCTCTCCTTTGCAGACTCAGATGGCTCCATCACTCTCAGGCCTGGAAACAGATATGAGTTCATGTTCGGGTTCGAACTTCCACAGGCAGGGTGGGTTTTCTTTTCAAAATTCCCCATTACAAATGTTGCATTCAAATTATCCACAATTTTAATGTAAGATCTACCCCTCCTGACCAGGTGCCTTGTTTCCTCCTATGTGGGAAAGTTTGGCTCAGTCCAATACTACGTGAAGGCAGTCATAGAGAAATCAAGTAAGCCATATGTGGAATGCAAGCGGTATTTTGAGGTGGTGGAACCCATTGATGTCAACACCCAAGAGCTCATGGTGATTAAGCCCAGACAAGTGACACATTTCTTTGAAATGGACATGATTCAAATGTAAGAAACTAATGCAGCCCCTTCTGCTTACTTTCAGGATCCAGTTACAGGAGCAAAACAGAAGAAAGTCACCTGCATGTTTATTCCCGATGGCAGTGTTTCCGTGTCCGCTCGCATAGGCCGGAAGGGTTATTGCGAAGGAGAAGACATTTGCATTGATGCCAAGTTTGAGAACTCTTGTTCTCGAATTGTCATTCCTAAAGCTGCCATCATAGCCAAGCACATTTACCGGGCGAATGGCCGCACCAAAGAGTTTCACAAGAAACTCACTTCTGTCAGGGGAGACCACATCATCTCCGGCATGTGTGACGTGTGGCAGGGGAGAGTACTTCCTGTGCCAAAGCTGAAGCCAACCATCCTGGGATGTGACATTATCCACATTGACTATTGTCTAAGGGTGAGTTAAATTCTTGATAATCAATGCACATGCTTCAGACTCCATCGGCACCTGCGGACCTGAGTTTATACTTTTAAAAATAAAGGTTCTTTATGGGCATAGATGGTCCAATGAAGAACCTTCTTCACACTAAGAATAAAATCTTTTAAGAACTGTTCACTGAAAGGTTCTTTGGGGAACCTAAAATGGTTCTTCAAAGGCATCACTGCAAAAACCTCCTTTTGGAACCTTAATTTTTTAAGAGTGTATGGTGTCTCTTTCTCTCCGGGGTTAGATCTACTTGCATATCCCAGGAAGTGAGAAGCTCATCCTAGATCTTCCTCTGGTCATCGGGACGATCCCCTATAACGGCATGAACAGTCGCACCAGTAGCATGAGCAGCCAGGACAGCAGTGATACCTCCAGCACCTGCGTGTCGCTCCCATCCTCTCCGCCCAGCTATAGCGAGATTTCCCGGGACAATCGCATGGATAGTTCCTTCATTCCCCTCCTGGATGATTATGATGAGGATGACAGTCCAATATTCATGCGAAGTAGCGAGTATCATCTCCCCCCATCTCCCCCGGCATACACTGAGGTACACACGCACATATAAATAAATATATATATAAACACAGCCTCAACCCTAGTTGAGATTGCACTAAGGATTGTGTCTATCTTTTTTCTGATTAAACAGCAAAACTAAGACTGCATTGGACGTGGAGTTCTCCTTCACTTGCTGTCACCAAATTTTAAATTCCAACAGAAGATCAAATGCAGGAAGACCTCAGAATGACACTGCTAATGGACCATGCATGCTTTACTCCAGAGTTGCGGACTATGAAATGCTGCATCATGCCAAGAACTGGTCGACTGCAAGTCAATGAAGTCGTCTGAAGCTGGACTGTTTTGCTGATGTAAGAATTCACCGCTTGAAAATGACCATTGACGTCTTCATGTATAATTCTGAACAATTCTCAGCATCTGAGAGAGTTTTTATATTTATGATTTTGCCATATTGGTATAATATTCTGTCTACACTTATTCCAAATTGGAAAGTGATTAGGGACAATGTTTTTGTGGTGCATAAAAATGTGATGCAGTTTTGTGAGTGAAAACGATTATATATCGTATTGAGTTGTTTGTTGAGCTGTTGGTTTGCTGTTAGTCTAGTATTAAAATCTTTCCTAGCAGCATGTGTATTTCTAATTTAATATAGAAATTAGAATTCACATTTATATGATAGGCCTATATAGTCAGTTTTTAATAGTATATAATTGAGTATTAGTGTCAAATTAATCCACTTTGAAATTGGAAATGGATTGTTATGTGCATTTTGTACTTTTTATTTTTTTTTATTTTAACTTATCAGTTCTACAGATAACATTACAGAATACAATAAAAAAATTAAATGATCAAATGCAATCAAGTGTAATTTGTATGATATCTATCTATCTATCTATCTATCTATCTATCTATCTTAAGGGGCGGTAATATTATAATGAGATCCCTTTGCCACGTCACCAAGGGAGCGAAATCAGACGCGCTCGTTTTCTCAGATGCTTGCAGAGAAAGGCTTACCAAAACAAAATTACTGGGTTAATCTTTTTCACGTTTCCTTGGTTGGTAGATGCACCGGGGACCTGATTATAGCACTTAAAACCTGGAAAAGTCAGATTTTCATGATATGCCACCTTTAAAGGTGAAATGCATATTTATTTCTAAATTAAATGGATTGTCCATTCAAAAATCATTTATGTAGTAACAAATCCACAACACACACAGCTATTACGATGGATTCTGTTTACTGAAACTCACTCGTGCATGCGCACAACTACAGGTCCCGTTTTGTTTTGGGACATCTACTACAATTTACACCCCCATGCCATTCCAAACCGATATGAGTGTCGTTTTTTTGGGGGACACAAAATAACATATTTTGAAGAATGCTGGTAACCAAATAGTTTTGGTTCCTATTGACTTCAATTTTTTTTTGTTTTTGGAAGTCCATGGGAACAAAACATGTCCATGTTTGATTCCAAACATTCTTCAAAATATCTTCTTTTATGTTACACCGAAGAAGGAAAGTCATATAGGTTTGGAACAAAATGAGGGTTAGCAGCAAACACTGTTCGAATTAAACATTTTGGGTGAACTATCCCTTTCAAAAATGTAAATATAAACTATTTATAGGTCGATTTCCCTGAAAAAAATATAAACACTGTGCTATCAGAACATTGCAGTGTTTGTTTGATCATAGCAACATAGGTTGAACCTATGGTGGGAGTTTGGGGCGTGGCTATTTGTTTTTATCAACCAATGGTAGATGGGGGAGGGTTTGGGGAAACCTGTTTATTTTTGTTATTGAAAATCTGTTTGGTGATTCTAGTGTTAAAGAAATGACACACTTTAACATGGTAACACAAAAACCCTTTCAACCAAAGATTAGTTAGTTGTGCTTTGTTGTAGCAAACCATACAAAGGAGAATCATTGTTTTTAAATGTGAAAGAAAACAATATGTGAACAGAATATGTGGCTTCATAGGTTAGCTGTGTATATTCAGATACATTCTAATTCTTTACTTGTTGTAAACAAACAGAACCCCAGGCATTTATTCAGTGGCTAAATTAATGAAAAATAAAGCATCAACAGGCGCAGACATTTCCCAACAGCATAGTTGTAATGAACTTTTCTACTTCCAAGATCGATACTATTAGAGATAAAATTGTAACAATGTCAGCTACAGTATCACATCAGACAGTGCACTATAGATCCCCTAAGGAACAATTCCACTCATTCTCTGCTATTGGAGAGGAAGAATTATAAACTTGTCCAATCATCAAAACCAACATGTATATTAGACCCTATTCCATCTAAGCTACAAAAAGAGGTCCTTCCAGAAGTCATAGATCCTCTTCTGAATATTATTAATTAATCAAAGTCATTAGGATATGTCCCAAAATCCTTCAGATTGTCTGTTACTAAGCCTCTCATTAAAAAAACACAACTTGATCCTAGAGAATGTTAATTACAGACCGATCTCAAATCTCAGTTTCTGTCAAAAATACTAGAAAAGGCAGTATCCTCTCAGCTATGTTCCTTCTTAGAGAGAAATGGTATCTGTGAGGATTTCCAGTCAGGATTTAGACCATAGTACTGAGACTGCCTCTCATCAGAGTTACTAATGGCCTGCTCTTATCATCCGAGCGTGGTTGTTTTTCTCTGTTAGTGCTAGTGGATCTTAGCTGCATTTGACACTATTGACCACAACATTCTTTTGAGTAGACTACAAAATTATGTTGGCATTAGTGGAATTGCATTGGCATGGTTTCAGTTGAAATTTTTATTTAAACATAACACATTGATGTCGAATTTTTGTCCATTTTGTTCTCAATAGTTCGTTATAAAAGCACAGATTGTAAATGTGGTATGGTACAATTATATTTGAGAAATAGAGAAATGTTCTATTTTGATACATATTAATATTTAGTATATTGAACTATTGGTACACTGTAAGGCTCTAGTCATATATTGAAGACTGGGAAAACAGATTTAGAATTTGTATTGTATGACCACTGAATTTTGCCCTCTTATGGAGGTCCCCAAATTTTCTGCCAAAAATGGCATTATTTTCTAAGCATAAACATGCTGTACATTATTATTGACATTTGTCATTAACTCTGAGCTCAACAGTGTAGCTAGATTAAAATCAGGATATCTTTGACTTAATTGAGCATTCTAGATTTCTCCTCTGATTGTTGGCATTGAGTGTGAATATATCACTGCAGCACATTCTTTTGACTGCTCTTATGTCACTCATCTCCGCCTGCTGTAATCTTCCACTGGAGATGAACTGCCTTCTGTTTCCTTGAATAAAAGCCTAGATTTATTCCTGGAAGGATTCCGCTGCCTGTCCTCTGTAAAGCATGCCTGAGACAGCTACTAAATTCATCTTCAGCAAATTTGCCCAACTGGTGGAGTGTTCTCGGGATGAAGAGTCATGTCAAGAACAATTCATTTGCTCAAAAGAACATGAAATGTTCTATTTGGATTCTTTTCAGGTGTATCTGGTCAAATGAAATTCCAGAGACGTGAAAGAGTCATACACAATATATCAAAGGTAATGAGAGACCTTTGATTCAACTTAACCAAGGACATTTACTGTGGTACTTTAATTGCATAATACACACACAATATATATATATACATACACCCACCCACACATATATATGTATACGTACTGTATATATGTATTGAGAACACATTTTATGTTAGTCAGCTTTACAAAAGCAACTCATATACAGGTGCATGATGAGGTTAATCAGAGATTCAGGTGTTTAGTTCAGGTGCTCTGTAGGAAAAGGCCATTTTGTTCAGGAAAACATTTTTCAGTTGCTTCTTCCATGATAAATGAAGCTTTTATATTTATAGTGTTTCTATTTAGAATATAATATATATATATACTTTCAGATTGTCCTGTTATTTATGCAGGAAAGGGTGTATGGTTATTTCAAGAAATAATCCAATTTCATTATTTCAAGATACAAATATGTTATTCTCAAGTGCTCAGTTTTGTTAATGCAGGCAAAGGTTTATACACTTAAATGTTTCCATTCAAAATTATGTATGGTTATTGGGTATGTGTGTGAATATTGATTATACATTTAAACATAAACAGTGAAGTCGAAATGATTGTGCCATAAGTACTTTAATGTAGTATCACACCCCCTACAGGCCACATGACAGAACTGTCAATCAATCAATCAATCAATCAATCAATCTATCTATCTATCTATCTATCTGAGACAAAGTCTTGACACAGTGTGACTTTATTGCATAAAATGGCAATAACATAAATATTTACAACTACTTGACATGAGAATTTATAAAATATTATGTAATTATCATCTAAAATAAACATTTACTGGTCTTTTTTCACAAATCTAAGATGTATAAAAGCAATTTTTTATACAAATACAACGGTCTAAAACGTACACTAAAACATGTTTTAAAAGTAAGATTCTAAAAAATTATTTCATTTATGAACTAATAATAATTTACAAAGCTCTAAGAACGTATAGCTGCATTAAGGGAGAAGTTTGTGCCTCAGTGTCTTTCTCTGTGTCCTCCAGCCATGGCTCTCAGATTCAAACGCTCTTCGTCAGCAGTCAGCCGCCCTGCCAACCGATGGGATGAGAGGAAATCCACTGCATACAGATTTCAACATCAGCTGCCAAACATAATGATCCAGCCCAGAACGTTCCTGAGGGACAGACCGGTTTCAGAGACACTCACTGGCCAGAGGAGGACGCTATGGAGCCGCCATCACCTGCTTCAGTAAACAGCTTCATCTATATTTTCATCACTGTCTCCTCCAAACTCCTCCCCATTGTCAAAGTAGGACATGATGTAATCTGTTTCCTGTTACAAACATACATAGGATTAATTGGCTAAAACTTATACTGAATATTAGTTTAATACAAGTTCACTTCAATCAGTAGCATTTGTGGCATAATATTGATCACCACACTATTTCAATTCATCTGTTGTATTCTAAAAAGGCAAAAATCAAGGCACTTAGAAGAAGTAAATGGGGGACATTTTTTATAGGGTTTAAAAGCAGAAATGTGAAGCTTCTCACTGTAACCCAGATTTTACCCCTTTTTTTGGTAAATAAATGGAGGGACAAGTTGAAATAATAAAATCAATAGAACATTATGCCACATATACTGCCACATATACTACATAATCTGTTATTGTTAACTAAAACCCATTAATTGAAATAAAGAGGAAATGAAATATAAATATTCAATTAAAATTTTAAATGTGGCCTTGGCAACTGACTGGAATAAAATACGTTTTAACTGAAGTGCTAAAATTACTAAAACTGAAATAAAAATAATGCTAACTAATATATATAAAATATAAAATGACAAAAGCACATAACAAAATTACTAAAACTGAAATTAAAATGAAAAATAAAAATAAAACCTAATTCAAAATATAAATAATCGGTAAGACTTTACAATAAGGTTTAATTTGTTAACATTAGCTAACTATATTAGTTAACATGAACTATCAATGAAATTAATCAGAGTTGATGTTAATTTCAACATTTACTAACTATTAAAATCAAAAGTTGTATCTGTTAATATCATTTAATGGACCTAAGCTAACATGAACTAACAATAGTTATATTTTTATTAACTAATGTTAACAAAGATTAATAAATACTGTAACAATTTCTTGCTCTCTGCAAGTTAATGGTAGTTATTGCAGTAACCAATGTTAACTAATGGAACCTTAGTGTAAAATGTTACTGATAAATCCTTGTATTAGAGTATATAAATAATACTAAAATAACTCTGCTGTCAATTGAGCCCATCTTGTATTAAAGCCAGAATATTTAAAGTCAATTGATCAGTTGACCAGAATATTTTATCCAAGTGACTTAAAATGCATTCAAGGTATACATTTAATTAAGATTGTAAATATACAAATTGCAGGTTCATTTTTCCTCTAAACTGAACACCATTTCTTTACATTCCCTGTTGACCTAGAGATCAAACATACTGACTTAATATCACAACAGAAAAGAGTCACTTACATCCTCAAATTCCTCTTCATCATACTCCTCCTCTCCCTCAGCCTCTTCCTCTTCTGGCTTCTTTTTCTGTCCCTCCTCTTCATCAGAACTCCCCTCTTCCTCTTTCTGCTCCAGAGTCTGTATAGAAACACACAGTCTGTCACATTATATATGCAAATGTGTAATAACATAGATTAAAACGCTTTATTTTTGAGTGCACTACACATGAGTGGCACCCGAAACAGGTATTTGTGCACCTCCAGTTTGCGTATGATCTCTTCTTTGTTCACTCGTGGCTGTTTGGTTTGTTTGGGAACTTTGCTTTCTGCAACCATATAAGCAAAACCGAGTTTGTGACAGTGGAAATGACATCAGCAACATCCTCCCATAATAACATCAACTCATTGATCACAGCTACTCTGAAAAAAGACACAGAAGAACTCAAAATAATCTTGTCTCTCGTTTCTTGGTGACACATGCTCTTCAAGCCTAAACTTTCATCCCTCTCTCATCTCCTCTTTCTCTCTATCCTTTCATTTTGGAGATGTGTGCGCAGCGCGGCTGAGAGCCGTCTCTCTGATTTCCCCAGAGACACCGATGAGTCAGAGAGCGAAGCGCAGACCTGCCGGTGCGGCTCGTCTTTACACACTCATTCATGAGCACATCAGCCTCACCTGCTCCCTTATCTGGGCTTTAAAAAAACGCATGCTTCCAGGACTGGGCATCACTGCTCGACTGCAGCATAACACAGTGTCCAGTATTAGAGCGTAAGAGCCAGTTAACAGCATCAGACACACTCACTCTCAGGGTCTCTCAGGGGTCTCTTCTCCCTCACGCGCAGCTCCTTCGGAAAACGCCTCCAATCTAAAACACAAATGGATGTAGAGGATCACACAAGTGTGAAGAGACTGTTGATATTGTTAACTAAAAGTATTGAAAACATCTTTAATTGAAATTAAGCTGAAAAAAATCTATAAATATTAAATAAAAAATTAAACTAAATGAAATTTATGTGATATGTGGCCAAGTATGGTGACCCATACTCGGAATTGGTGCTCTGCATTTATCCCATCCAAAGTGCACAGTCACACACACAGTAGTGAACACACACACCCAGAGCAATGGGCAGCCATTTTTGCTGCAGCGCCCGGGGAGCAGTTGGGGGTTCGGTGGCTTCCTCAAGCACATTCACTCCCCCCACCTACAATCCCTGCCGGTACGAGACTCGAACCCACAACCTTTGAGTTACAAGTCCGACTCTCTAACCATTAGGCCATGACTTCCCCACTTCCCCTCAAAATGTTGACTAACTGAAATAAGATTATACAATGTATTTTTGGCTATTGCTACAAATATATCCCAGCGACTTAAGACTGGTTTTGTGCTCCAGGGTCACATTTATGAATTCACTTTCATTGTAAGTATCTTACTGTAACCCAGGTATTTCCCTTTTTTGGTAAATAAAAGGAGGGGCATATTGAAATTAATTTTTGTGTGAATCAACATTATGCCAGTAAGTAATAAGACTAAAATAAAAATAAATTAAAGCTATTTAGAAATATTTTCTAAACATAAACACTTAAAAAATGTCAAAAGCACATAAATGCAACAAAATTACAAGAAAATAAACTGAAATTAAAATGGAAACTGTAAAATCTAAAAATAAAAGCTAATTTAAAATATTATTAAAAACTAAAATGATATATAAATAATTCTAAAATAGCACTGAAGTGAATCGCTGAGATAAAAAATCACTCACCTGGTTTCCATTCCAGACTGTTGTCAGAGGTTTCAATTTTCTGGTATTTGTCAGAATAACGCTCCACATCTGTCAAGAGGACAAAATAACTTCAAATTGCTAATCACACATTGCTATAGAAAGGGGTATTTACACTTATTGTGAATATTTGCCTTGAATTTATAAATTACAGTCTGAAACTTGGAATACAAATATCTGTTTCAAAAACACTGTTTTGCCTTCCTACAGTCCAGGATGTCTTAATGATGCCAGAGCTCATCCTTCACCCTGTGCTGACCTTTTTTGGGTGCAGCGGGACGGATGTAAAACGGGAGCGTCTTCATGGCTCCTCTGAACTCCTGTTTGAGTGCCAGCATGTACTCGGCCTCCTCACCTGTCTGCAGGGGCACCGGCTTCTGGTCCAAGGGCTGAAACATCAAACAAATGTCAGGAGGGACAGCTGATACACATCTGGCTAGTATCAGGGGTCAAACAAACACCTGCAGGGACAGTTAACTCTCCACTAAATGAAATGTTCATATAAATGAGCTTTTAATAAGGGATATCTGATAGATATATGTTTTGCTTATGATAAATAACTTCACTATTCAATTTTTGCAGCGACTTCATCACATTGCTTCAATAATGTCTTAACAACCACTTTTTATCTTAATAACAGTATTTTTTAATAATTTTAAACTTGCACTTATGTTTGTAAAAATGTTTTGATAGTGCTATTTTTAATTTATTTGTATTTTTTTTTTTACTTGTGCTATCTTTCTTTAAAGGATTAGTTCACTTCCAGAATAAAAATTTCCTGATAGCTCATGTCTTTCTTTCTTCAGTCGCAAAGAAATGAAGGTTTTTGAGGAAAACATACCAGGATTTTTCTCCATATAGTGGACTTCAATGGTGGCCAACGGTTGAAGGTCCAATTGCAGTTTCAATGCAGGATCATAGGGCTCTACACGATCCCAGCCGAGGAATAAGGGTCTTATCCAACGATAGGATAGGTCATTTTCTTTAAAATAAATAAATACATTTATTTATTTATCGACTTCACGCATTGTTTTTTTATTTTATTGAAATATTCACATTCAACATTTTACATTAGCCAGGGGGTGAAGACAAGGAAAAAACTAAAACAAAAAAACGAATTAAATAAAAACATGGAATTGCTTGCATGCATTAATACACTTAACAGCTCTCTTGTTTATCAGATTATAAATAGATTTTAGGTGTTGTTTAACTTCTGATTTCAAAATGAAAAATAATGGTTTATAATCAGCATACTTGCATTTATGTATACTAAACTTTGCTAACAAAAGTAACAAATTAATCAAATAAAATTCCTTATGAAATGATATGTTGTAAGTGAAAAACCCAACTTCACGCATTATGTAGTCACGTTGGAAAGATCACGCGTGACGTAGGCGGAAGCACCGACCCAGTGTTTACAAAGCGAACGTGCAAAGAAAGTCAAGCACCCTTTAAAAAAAGTTAAAACAACGATGTTGGTAAATTTTGAAGTTGGAGGAGAAAATGAGATGGAGTTTTTTGCCCTACTCTACCTTTCTGAACCAGAGTACACAGACGAAGAGCTAACCGTGCGTGGCCTTTCCAATGTGATTGCATAATGCGTGAATTTGCAGACGCACATCGTGCATTTGTGGTTAAAAAGTATATACATTTTTATTTTTTTTAGAAAATGACCCTTATTCCTCGGCTGGGATCGTGAAGCTGCATTGAAATGCCAATTTGACCTTCAGCCCGTTGGCCACCATCGAAGTCGACCTTAATTTCTTTGCGACTAAAGACAGAAAGACATGAACATCTTGGATGTAAATTATCAGGACATTTTTATTCTGGAAGTGAACAAATTCTTTAAAATAAATGCCACTTTAATAATTCGTTGTGATGACATTCAGACATTTTTTGTATTTGTTTTACAGTTTTTGGGGCCACTCTACATCTGACAGTTGAACAGGAGAGGATGTCATTAGCTGAGGTTTCTGTAGCTCCAACAGTAGCGCATGATGCCAGCAACGCCAAAGTCCTGGGTTCGACTCTCAAGTAATGCGAGTACAATGAATACAATATAAGTCGCTTAGGATAAAATCGTCTGCCAAGTGCATTGATGTAATGTAATATGATGAGTATCAGTCCGATGAGGCTTTATTCTATCTTGAAACACTCACAGGGAATAGAGGGGTCGGCTGGACGGAGGATGGAGGGAGACTTTCTCCTTTACCGATCCCAACAATCTCCACAGAGAAAGTGCGGTGCCCTCTGCCCCTTCCTGCCATTATCTGAGACACAATCACCACATATCACATTATTAACAGATTTATTTATTTCATTTCAATCATATGACTCACGCAGTTCAATTCCGCTACAAAAATAGACATTTAGACCAAACTGATGTAAATATTTTTCACCATTTACTAAATATATATGTGATGTGTATTTTTTTTTATTATGTATTTGTTTAAACCGAAATGTAATATTTAAACGCCTCGTTCACTCACAGACAAAGTTCCGCCCAAATCCCTCTCTATTTAAAACTTAATTTCATTGTGCAAAGCATTTATTGGATAATCCGTAAATATTACACGCAGTTGGTTTTCATGGAAATTCAGATTTTACTGATGTAGAACTGAGCAGTAAAATCACCCGCCAAACATCTGCACATTTGTTTTCGCCCGCTGCTGAAAATGTTCCTGCCAGAAACGAGCGCGCGTTCACTTATGGTTCCGCTTCTGTCTGCTGTTAAATTGAATTAATCCTAAATAAAGTGAGTCATGCAGAACTAGCAAATAAATAATAATCAAAAAGGTTTATTTGAACTGCTCTGATGGAGGATCAAATGCAAAAATATGATTTTTAAAATGTATATTATGTCCCAAGGGATGATTTGTATTAAAACTAAAAAAATAAATAATAAATAAATCAATAAATAAATTATTACGTTTGAAACTGTGATCTAAAATTTTGTAATTATTTACTATGAAACTTGGTGAAATTGCTTTTTTTCATCCGAAAACTATGACTGTCCCACGGTCAAATCATTTCAATCATATGACTCACGCAGTTCAATTCCGCTACAAAAATAGACATTTAGACCAAACTGATGTAAATATTTTTCACCATTTACTAAATATATATGTGATGTGTATTTTTTTTTATTATGTATTTGTTTAAACCGAAATGTAATATTTAAACGCCTCGTTCACTCACAGACAAAGTTCCGCCCAAATCCCTCTCTATTTAAAACTTAATTTCATTGTGCAAAGCATTTATTGGATAATCCGTAAATATTACACGCAGTTGGTTTTCATGGAAATTCAGATTTTACTGATGTAGAACTGAGCAGTAAAATCACCCGCCAAACATCTGCACATTTGTTTTCGCCCGCTGCTGAAAATGTTCCTGCCAGAAACGAGCGCGCGTTCACTTATGGTTCCGCTTCTGTCTGCTGTTAAATTGAATTAATCCTAAATAAAGTGAGTCATGCTGAACTAACAAATAAATAATAATCAAAAAGGTTTATTTGAACTTCTCTGATGGAGGATCAAATGCAAAAATATGATTTTTAAAATGTATATTATGTCCCAAGGGATGATAATAAATAATAAATAAATAATAAATAAATCAATAAATAAATTATTACGTTTGAAACTGTGATCTAAAATTTTGTAATTATTTACTATGAAACTTGGTGAAATTGCTTTTTTTCATCCGAAAACTATGACTGTCCCACGGTTAAATGTAATTTAATTAAATTAACAGTTTGCCTCATTATAAAGTTTTCTCAAAAGTTAGTGTACAAAAGTTAAACACACAAGCGTCGGGGAAGATCATGATTGATTTGACATGTAATGTGTAAAGAAAAATGAGGGTGAATATTTTATTGTGCATCAAGCTATAATTTTGTCAAATTGTGAAGAAAAAGTGTGAAAATATTATTTAAATGTTTAAAATGTCATTTTAGAATAGTATCAAACACAAACATTCCCATCACATATCAAATATTTATGACATTTCAGAAAAATCACACAATTCTGTGATGCATGTGTGTCCATGATTTGACTTTGTTACAGACAAAAGTTATAAAATAATGAGAGTGAAAAAAAAGTTGTTGTTTTTTAAGTTTAAATTTTCTAAAAGTCCAAAAGCACCCATAATTTATCACTGCAGTTCCATTCCCATCTGTTCAGATGAAGCTGCTCACAGCACTGAAATGCTTTTCTGGAAAACCTGAGAACAGTTGAAATTCAACTAAATCTGCATTTGTTAAAAAAAGAGAAAAATAATGAAAGGAAAACTAACCGTGATATTGCTGACTCACAGCCTCCCCCGTCAAAATCAGAAAATATGTGTGAGTATGAGAGACAGAAATTAGGCATGTGCTGATTTTAATAAGGTAATCTCATTTAAACAAAACATAACATAAAACATTAATTGAAGTATTGGGACATAACATTCAAACTATAATTTAAATCTAAACACGGAGAGCAAGAGTACATTCACTACTATAACCTCTCTCTCTCTCTCTCTCTCTCCTGCAGCATGTGCATGTCACCGTGGGAACGCTTCTGTCGGAATCCACTGAATCAGTTGCCATAGAAACTGTGTTCAATAATAGCTATAGTCACTTAATTAGTATTTATGCAGTCTGAGAATTGTTTCACACCCCCTGCTTTCTTGCAAAGAGGGCCTTGATATATATTTAGCCCCCCAAAAAAGAAAAAAAAGTCAAGCAAAAATCCAGATTTATGTTGAGGGAGAATATGCTCCTCTGTAAATGTGTGTTAAGTGCATTTTAGCTTAAACGTTAAATTGACCTAATACACGCTGTCTTTACTTTGCAAAGCCGGCATAGAGGCTGCATACATGCATTTACACAGATTGCGCAAGTATGTTATTAAAGTACTTCAAAAATTAAATTCTGAATATAGAACATTCTCTGTCATGACAACAACAGGCTGCACCAATGCATCATTTACATTCATCACTGGATGCTTGAATTGTTTCACACCCCCTGCTTTCTTGCAGAGAGGGCCTTGATATATATTTAGCCCCAAAAAAAGAAAAAAAAAAGTCAAGCAAAAATCCAGATTTATGTTGAGGGAGAATATGCTCCTCTGTAAATGTGTGTTAAGTGCATTTTAGCTTAAACGTTAAATTGACCTAATACACGCTGTCTTTACTTTGCAAAGCCGGCATAGAGGCTGCATACATGCATTTACACAGATTGCGCAAGTATGTTATTAAAGTACTTCAAAAATTAAATTCTGAATATAGAACATTCTCTGTCATGACAACAACAGGCTGCACCAATGCATCATTTACATTCATCACTGGATGCTTAAGTGGGTCAAGGCTGGCATATTTTATATTTTGCATGGGTTTAATGCACCATTGCGTCTTTACGCAGAATTTAGAGCAGGCACAGAGCCTGCTCAGAGCAGCCTTAACTTGGCTATGTAAAGCATACACACATTGCTTAAATGTTATCATGCATCAAATCACAACAAGCTAAATTTTGTCTATTTCTTAGACAAAACTGTTATTATTATTATTATTATTATTAATAATGTAAACTCATTTAAATGTTCTGCATCAAATTCTCTACATCTACTTGTGAGAAACAGCACACTATGGCACACAAATGCAGGGGTGCATAAAAAAATCAGCGAATCATACAATGATAAACTTAAAATGATCAAAGAATTGAAATAATCGGATAAGTTTCCCCCTAGTGGAAAGCAGAGATGGTCATGTGCATGTGAACAGTCAGTAAGTCCGTCAGTCAGTGTTTGCTCGGTGAAGCTGGACCTCAGTGCGTCTGTGCGTGATCGTGGGAGCCTCGCATCAGCTCACTGCCCACTCCACGCCCCCGCAGAGTCTCCCAAACTCTCGGTCGCAGGAGGAGAGGTGATGTGGGGGATCAGCAGACAGCAGCTGGATTCTCATGCTAAAATCAGCCGCTCTGATGGAGTGAAGACAGCAGATACACGGTGAGACTCTGTCAAGATACTCTCCTGCAAATGTTGCTTTCAAAATGCTCGTCATGTTTAAGAGAACATTTATTATTATTTAATTTTAATTTTGTATTATTCTCAACTGAGCGTGGTCTTAATTCAGCAGACTTCAGTCCTTCATATTGAAGCGATATCTTAATATTCCCTTGCACGGTCTTTCTTATTATTTACATTGCAAACTACTATTTTCGAGTCTTTCGATGTTGCGAAGCATGCTAGCGATTTTCTGTTGGCATGTGCGCTGATCAGAAATGGTTGCTGGCTACTTATTTTAGGTGTGAGTTGTTGAAGCTAAAAGCAAATGTTTTATTGGAGGAACGATGTGCATTGGAGGAACAGCTGTTCATGAGGCTTTATGAGCGTTCGTTGCGAATTCATGCGCCGCAGTTCGGATTCTCAGTTGCACTGAATGTCTGCTGGCATTTCCTTAAGACGCTTCTTAAAAAGATCTCTGAAGATTTGCTGGATGTCTAAAGTAGACGATTTAAGACTGATATTAATGCTGCTGTGATATCGTTTTCTCACTTCACAAAAACTGAAAAATGAAAATATGAGCGTTTATGTGGTGATTGGTGCACGTTTGCTCTAACAGAGGCTTGAAGTGTGTGTCTGCTGTTTGGAAGTTCATTTGTGGACACTGAAGCTTTGCGTCAGGCAGAGAGCTGACGTGAATAGACACCAATTTTGATGCTTCAAGACTAAAAATAGTCCTGAGCTGAAGATATTTGCAGCTGGCGCTGTGAATCGAGTCTGTAACGCATCAAAATCGGTATCTGCTCCGTTTTGCGAATGACATTCAGCACCGCGGACAGCGACACATAATCAGCATTTTCTCGTTTGATTTGAGTAGCTAATATTTCCACTTGCAGAATCAAAACATGATAATTGTTGCTGTTTGCTTTCTTACCTGGTTATATTAGAAGGAAATAATACCATTGTACTGCAATGAACATGCTGCTGACAGGGTTTTTGAACATAGCAATGGCAATGCCATGTTTTTGGACATGTACCATGGTAATCTTGGAGTTTATTGAACCACCATGGTGTACACCATGCCACATACATTCTTTTAGTACATAAGGTATGTAGAAGAATCTCACTAAAAATACAAAAACATGCCCCAGTCATACTTCACTCCACAAAATAAATTGTATTTTGCATATAGAAAATGAAGCCTATTTTTAGAACGATTTGGATTATTGATTTTCTTGAAAGTTAAGTACATTTTACATCCCAGTTCTCATTATTGTAGTATAAAATACTTAGTTATTAATACCATGTGAAAAAAGGTGTTAAGTATTTATTCATAATGCTAGTAGATTATTTGTTGCACAATTAGTTTTTTACAATAAAATAAAATAATTGAACAATAAGTTTACTGTACGACAAACTTTTTTATTCATCATACTAGTAGATTATTTGTTGCATCATCTTTATTTTTTATTAAATTACCTTTTTTTCTTTGAAAAAAGCATTGTATAACAATTTTTTACTGTAAGACAGTAAAAATATTTTACAGTATTGAAAAATATTAAGGAAAAGTAATTGGAACAGTAAGAGAGACATAATCCGATGCATTGAATTAGCTTATTTGTCCTAAAACAATATCACAATGGAAAAAAACAAATGTAAGGATCCTAAACGCATGATGTATCCCCTATATGTTGGACAGTATATGAATCATCGGATTTCTGCATTGATCACATGAAGTTTCTTTCCTGTCTGCATAAAACCTTATTTTATTTCTGACATCTACAGTTCGAGGGCAGAGAAGAATACATTGGTATGTGGTTGTGTGCATTTATGTGAAAGGAGGCATACAGATTGCTCTCGAAATGGAGAATTCGTTCTCAGCTCTGTAAATCACTGAACACTCAGTCTAGTCGAGTCAAGTGGTTTAGTTGTCATTCATCTCATTACAGACCAAGTGTAGAAGAAAAATGAACTTGGCATGACATGTGTGGCATTGAAAATGGCAGCAGGACCTAAACATGCCACAGTAAACAATACGGAATAAATGCACGGCAGTTCAGAGGACGTGTCAGGAACGCTTAGGACATTTAGTATGAAGGAGATAATCTCATTGCCCCTCTGCAGGATGGTTCTCTTTGAAGCTGCCAAAATGAGTGATGAATTGCCTCAGCGGTTCTGATACGACTGGGTCAAAGGGTCATCGGTGCACCACTGATGGATGCTGTTCCCTCAGCTGCTGTAAAAGTGATTGCACCTGCCTCGATCCGTGTGATCTAATGAGGCAAACAGCGGCTCAAAGGCACCATGGCACTCTCGGTGGGTCGATAACGCTTGACTGCGCAGCCCCTTCTGGTCACGGGCCCCCTCGCGCAACCTCAGATGTAGCCTTGAGTCACACATTGCTGTTACGTAAAACAGAAAGCCAGGGGGTGGGAGCTCTCAGAGGCGTGAGAATGAAGACATGATATTAATTTCCATCATCTGTTGGGAAAGCATAAAGAATTAGATACAATTTGTCCCGACAAGACAGCTCGGTATGTCGCCTCCCTCCTCTGGTGCGGCGCTGAAATCCAGACCCTCTGCAAGTGCTATTCAACATGCTGCAAAATTGGCAAGTTTATTTTGGTCATGTCGAATGGCTCTCCACTACGCTGATGTGTACACACTCAAAGATCCATAGGGAATTCTGGGAAGGGCAAAGGCTTTGTTCAGATGGCACATAAATCCGATTTATCTGTCAGATTCAATCTTTGGACTGTCTGCTTCTCTGTCATTTTTCAAGTGATTAAAATTGGATGCGTTCCTTCAAATAGCGTAGGCAATATCTGATATATTTACACATACACCAAATATTGACTGGTCATCCTGACATCCTTCAATACATAACGGATGCTCTAAAACCTAGAAAGCTGTCTACAGTCTAGAACTGTGTATCTAAACTGAAATGAAACACACAAAATAAACTGCACTTTGGTTCATGACACATGTTCATGTTTGCTTAATATCATGACACATTGTGAGTTTCACTGTGAGACTGAATACTTGACCAAAGTTAAGGGAAACATGAGGAATGTTTTACACAGACTTATGATTAAGCAAAGACCACCTGTGAATTATGATCACAGACAAGAGCAATAGAATTAAACTTCAAAATAAAGGTCTTGACATTAACATTCATGCATTTGGCCGATGCTTTTATCCTTAGCGACTTACAATATGGAGCATAAGCAGTTTGTCACAGAGCCAACAATATTAGCAGTATACAAAGTCATGCAGCGTCCTCAGCATAACTAGAACAAAAGCCCTGGCTGATGTCCTTAAAGGGATAGTTCACTCAGAAATAAAAATTCATCATCATTTATTCACCCTTATGTCGTTCCAAACCTATATGACCTTCTTTCTGTATGCTGGAATTTTTTTTTGAAGAATGTTGGGGTCCAAACTATATTAGATATACTGACTTTCATTGTACGGACCACAATAAATAAATAAAATAAAATAAAATAAATAAACTGAGACATTTTTCTAAATATGTTCTATAGAAAAAGTAGTACAGGTTTTAAATGAGGTTGGGTAAGGGGCGTTTAAATGACACCGTTTTCAACAAAAAATGTAAAACTTTTTGTGTTTTGGCCATTCATTTACACAACAATGGCGTTTTGGGGGCCTTTAAATGCAAACCTTTGAAAACAGATTTCAAAGTGCAAGTTTTTGAATACCGTTATTGTCTCCGTGAAAACTAAAAAAAACGCAAATTTGTAAAAACTGTGCTTCAGCACATGTCTATTACGTGTTCAGTCTACTGTATATGAATGCATATGTGAGCAGGTGAGTGTTTCTTTACAAAGTGACATCGCCAACTACTGACCTGGCATGCATAATACAGCTTTTTTTTAGCTGTTTTCACAGATATGTTTGAATTGGGATTGTTTTGACAACGTTGTCATCTAAACATTTCAAAAATGCAAAGTAAAAGCTTTTCCATTTCTTGTACATCGTTGTCATGTAAACGTACCGTAAATGAAGACCCCCCCTCCCTTTCCTTTTTTCCCCCTTTAATTCTCTCTAGACTGGTGCATTTAGAACAGGCTGGTCACAATGCACATGTCAGGTCAGGATACAAGGAGGCCTGTGGGTTTCAGCAGGATGATCTCCTGAGAGACAATGCCTGCCACATCTCTCTAGTGAGTCTATCATGGAGATGAGTCACCCATGCTGCCCCGTGTGTGTGAAACAGGAGATTAACCTCACCGTCTCAAATCCTGGAGACCCCAGTCTCTTAAAGATGGATTTTTTTGTGATTACATTTTCAAAGAACAGTTCTTTTCTTCCTGTTCCTCTCCACCCCCCATAATCAGTATGCAAAAACAGCATTCCTATTGCTATTCTGGGCTGAGCTGGCTCAGAAATCACAGAGAATTCCTTAAGAAGGCAGGCAGGAGGAGCAGCTCGGGGTGTGTTGGTGTGATTCAGGAGGATATGAATTCTACACAGCTTGTACACACTCTTGACGTTTCCAATGTTCTTCACATCGCTACCGAGAGCACTGAGACACTTCTTCTTGGGGACTGGTCGATTTTGGGGATGGTTGTTGAAGCCAAATTAAAATATAATGTACATATAAAAAGGTTTAAAAGAAAAATTAATTTTTCCATCCTCAGGCCGTCTCTTTTAAACCACAGATCCTGGCATATGCAGATGATATAGGCAATGTTTAGTAAAACAGCACTGGGTGCAGCACAGGAAACATCACTTCCTAGAGACTGAACATATGGTTAGGAATCCATACTATACAAGTCAAATGAATTATAGTTATTATTAAAAAAAAGTATTTTTAAATAATTGTGCTGTTTTTATATATCAGTTATTTAAAGCCTATCAAAGTACAGTTAAAATTCAGTGTAAAGAATGTTAATTTATTAGGCAATACATTTTATTATATACTGCATATACACTACTGTTCAAAGGTTTGGGGTTGGTAAGGTTTAGTTTATCTATTTGATCAGAAATAGTATTGTATGGATGCAAAGATGAATCTTCAGTAGCCATTACTCCAGTCTTCAGTGTCACATGATCCTTCAGAAATCAATCTAATATGCTGATTTGCTGCCCAAGCAACACCTATTATTACCAATGTTGAAAACAGTTGCTGCTTTATATTTCTGTAAAAACTGTGATGCATTTTTTTCAGGGTTCTTTGATAAATTTGTTAAACATTATAATTGTCTATACCGTATTTTTTAAAATCAATTTAGTGCATCCTTGCTAAATAAAATTATGAATTTCTTTTTTAAAAATTTACTGACCCCAAACATTTGAATGGTAGTGTACATACATTGTAGTGGGCTGTTATATGTGTTGTTCTGGGCCAGCATAGGTCTCTGCTTTATATCACCAGTGCTCAGGAGCACAGCGAGAGGAAGACCATTTGGAATAAATCATACAAATTATATATGAAAGAATAAAGGTCTCACTGCCTTCAGTTAATCAGACTGTGAAGGATTAAGAACATAAATAGCAAGAAAATACAGTATAACATCTTAGTTTTGACCTTGTGCAGATAATAACTCTCTTAACGTCACCAGCATCCATAGCTGAACCTCCCTGACAACCCTCCGTGACGATACATGATCGACCGCCAACTTACAGTGGGTACGGAAAGTATTCAGACCCCCTTAAATTTTTCACTCTTTGTTATATTGCAGCCATTTGCTAAAATCATTTAAGTTAATTTTTTTTCCTCATTGGCATGTTAATAATGCTATTATTGGACTGGATGCCCTCCTGCCACACCCCCTGTCGTTTGCTCTAATCATCTTACCAAGATAGTTAGTGTAAGATCTAATGGCCCTACGTTCCATATAGCTCATGCATTGCACAATGGGAAGGTTTCTGGTTGAGGGTGAATGTGCATGGGATATTTTAGGTATGGAGTTTTTATTGGTCTTAAAATTATGATGTTTCACACTATCACTAGCTTGCACAACATTTTTTTTTTCAGTCCAAAAAACATCCTGTACTGTCAAGAAAAATTGTTAAACATTGGAAATATGGTTTATTTGTCATACCGTGCAATTGCAATACATCAGATAACAAATGAAAAATAATTTCGAACAACATCATTTTTGTGTTAGTAAATGCCTGGTATCTGTGTGATGAATGCATGCCATAAATCATTTGTAGGTTTGCAGAGCTGACTGAGCTTGTCACATGTCTTGATGCTCTTTCCACCACTCAGGAATTCAATTTTCTTTTCTTTACTGCACTGCCATTATCATCTCTCTCCTGCCTTCATTACCGAAAAGATGGAGAGAAGACTGTGTTAAAGAGTAGAGGGTAGTACAGAGTGTCAATCCACAAGACACTGTGTTCAGAACACAACCGAGTAAGACGGCAACACCTTACAATAAGGCTGTATACATTAACTTTAGTTAATGCATTGGGTACATAGTTAAGTGTTACTAGTGACACAGTATGGAGAAATTAGAGAGTTTTGTGTGCTGTGGATTATGAAGTTTTGAATCTGATCAAAATAATGTGCTTTTAGATTTCAGACTTTGTTTGATTGATTTGAGTTGTGCACCATTTAGAACTGAATTGAGAATTCCTGTTACAGTGTTTCTCAGTCGCTTTGGTGCATTTCTCAGATCAGAAATTAAATTCTCAAAACTACTTGTTCAACCTTCACATCATCTAGTCACTTGTGCACATCATAAAAGCAGTTTCTCATTCTTTTGAACAAGTTGCGATTGCTTTGGTACATTCATGCAACTGATTATGTATATTTGTCTGTGGTTTCCTACATTATCAGTTGCTAATGTCATGTTACTCAAAATGTATTATATAGTTCTTTTTGCAAGTCTTACCAATCAAAACATCTAGTCATTAGTTATCGTAGCAATTAAATGCAAAATGGTTGATCTAGTTGTCATAAACTGTCAAGCATATTTTTTCTACACATTCCTATTAGAATTTTTGTAAATTTGCCATGAATTGTGAAGGTGAATCTTGACTTTCACTAATGAAGAGAATGTAGATCAACCAATTATAAATCAGTTCTCTGAAATAGCTCAAAGGTGCGTCTCACCTTGACACTATTTTCCTAATTAATGCTGTTCAGTTGCTTTGACACAATCTGTATTGTTAAAAGCGCTATATACATAAAGGTGACTTGACTTGACTTGACTCATGAATCTTCAATTGGAAAGCATATAGACAGAGGACAACACAAGAGTTACAAATTCTGACAATGGATGAACATCTAGGAAATTATCAGGATCAACAGCTGAGAGGAAGAATAGGGGTAAGGATGCATGGTGGAAGGGTACAGAGGCAAAACAGAGGAAGAGGCAGAAGAGGCCAAGGACGTAGGTGCATATCAGATGAAATAAGGGCCACTATTGTGGACCATGTTGTCAGTCATGGCTTACAATGGCTGAGGTGGGTTTCCTGTGTTTGCCTTTCTAATTTTGTATTTTCACCTTTGTACCCATATTTATTTTTTTTCTATATCGCAATGAGAGTGTACTGTGAATCCTATCCAGTCTCTTTCAATACCTCACATACAGTAGTGTGTAAATTTGTACTTTTGAAATGGATATATGGCATGCAGAAGAAGTGCAGCCTTCTGCATTTCAATACAGTAACTGCCATCCAAACTGTTGCCATAGTTTACATCAGGTAATACAAACAGAGTGCAGTTATCTTGTTTGTGAACAATGACACAAGGACTTTTCATTCTGATGGCACTGATATGTTCATTGACAAATACTTACTTTTGAGAGATGAACTAAAGATTTTGAGTAAGTTACAGTCTTTTACAGGTAATCCGTTGTGTGGTGCTGATTGTACAAATTGTTCTGAGAAATGTACATACTTCTTTGCAAATATTAAGGATGATTCGAGAAATGCACCAAAGCAACTGAGAAAAACTGTAAATTCCAGTTAAATTCCTGAATTTCAACTAAATTTACTTTGAGGTAGCAAACAGGATGCATAATTGCCCTTGAATGTAATATTTTTTTTAGTGTTAACTAGAAAAGCAAAGTTTGTCAAATATTTAAATGTTGGCTTGACAAAGCCTCATTTGAAAGGATAGATAGATAGAAAGACAGACAGACTGACTGACTGACTGACTGATTGACTGAATTTGTGGAAACTTGGTGTCAGATCAGTGTCTGTGATTTTGGAGTTGGAAGTGCTCTTTAGCAATAGTCAAATGTCAAACAACCCCCATGATAAACCACTTTTATTTGTTTTCATTCCAGGTTTGCCAGAGTCTGAGCCAGGATGTCCCAACAGTGCTGAGGCCGGAGGAGGAGAGGGGTTCTGGGATTTTAGCGGTGGAGAGCGAGACATCATGGGGGATGGAGGGCTCTTGCACACGGAGGGGAATGCCCTTCTGAAGGCAGTGTTCCAAGGCAAACTCCGCCTCGCTCGCCTCCTCCTGGAGGGCGGAGCCTATATCAATGAAGGGAACGAGCGAGGGGAGACGCCCGTCATAGCTGCCTGTCTGGCGGGGTACGATGATCCGCAGACCCGGCAGAGAATGGTGCGGTACCTGCTTGAGAAGGGAGCAGACCCAAACATCCCTGACAAATCGGGTCGGACCGCCCTGATGCATGCGTGTGCAGAACAGGCAGGCAAAGAGGTGGTGTCACTGCTGCTGGAAAACGGCGCCGATCCCAGCTTGAAAGATTACTCCGGGGCCTCGTCACTCGTACACGCCATCAATAGGGGTGACAGGGACACTCTCCAGGTCCTGCTGGATGCCTGCAAAGCCAAAGGTAAAGAGGTAATCATAATTACTACCGATACATCCCCCTCTGGCACTAAAAAGACCAAACAATACCTGAACTCCCCACCTTCTCCGGCTATAGTGGACAAGCTCTCCCCTGCTTGCATGTCTCCGTCTGAGGTGGAGATCCATACCTCTGGCTCTGCCCCTGGGGAGGAGGAGGAAGGTATCTTCAGCTTCGCCGTGACTTCAGCACTCCCACTACCCTCCAGCAGACCACAAGGGGAGAGGAGACCAACGCCCCGTAAGCTTCTGAAAAGACTAAACTCTGAACCATGGGGCCTGGTGGCTCCTTCTGTACTTGCTGAGAGAGCGGAGCGGATAGAGGGCGATTTAGCAGAGGAGGACAAGTTGGTTTCGGAGATGAATGGGGTGACAATTTCTGGTCCAGGCAGACCTCTCCTGTCCCGAAGGCACAGTATTGAGACCCATGACCCATCTTCTCCAAAGCTGATGGACCGGACCTGTTCGGAAGACTGTGCAGCACTGTGTGGCTCTTCCTGGGCGGATAAAGTCCATCAGCACCAGTCATTGTATCGTCGAAACACGGCCCCTGAGACTCAGGACAGTGTGGCTCAGGCACCGACAGGAATCCGTGGCTTGCCACACCCCAAACTCACCCGCATGGAACACTACGAGTCGGACACCCACCTGTGCCCTGCCTCCATTCCTGGATCTCCAGATTCTGGACGTGTCTCAGTGGAGCGCCGCAAGTACAATGCCTCTCCCTTGTCGCTGCTCACCAGCTCTTCTCGAGAGTCTCTGGAGAGCATTCCCAACTCGGTGTCTCCTATCCCAATGCGGCGGCGTCCAACAGGACTGTTGGAACGGCGGGGATCAGGCACTCTCCTTTTGGACCACATCTCCCACACAAGACCTGGGTTCCTTCCTCCTCTCAACATCAACCCTCAGCGACCCATTCCTGATATCCGAGCCAACGGAAAGCCCACTTCTCCCGTTCACTCAGGTAGTAAGATCCTGCTGCCGGTTGCGCCATCGTCCCCAAAACGTGGACCAGATTTCAAGATGAAGAAGAAACTGATGAGACGACACTCGATGCAGACAGAGCAGATGAAGCAGCTTTCGACTTTCCGGGAAATCCTCACAGAAAAGGTGATGGAGATGAATGGAGATTGAGGGCAAGAGAGAAGGAGAATGAGAGAGAGTCAGAGCCGGCCGAGAGTTTTCATCACTGGGTTCATCTACATCTTCTTTGAGGCAAACCTTCTCTGGTCCAGTTCAGCTCCTTTAGAACTTAATACATACATCAAAAATATGCATTGTGGAGACAAATCCATCTTCAAATCCAGACAATTAAAGAGAAAACAGTCATTCAAGATCATAAAAGGGATCAGTTATTCCAAATTTGGAGACCCTTCTAATGTTATTTAGGATTATTCCTTGATCATCGAGAATGCTTGAAGATGGACACATTAGTGTCAGTGGAAGTGCTGTTGGTGTTTGAAATTGCTGCAACCCTGATAAAACCTCACAGATTTTGTGCTCTACAGGTTTCTCTTAAGTGTTAGCGCTGTTATGGCTATCAGCCTTCTTATTGTTGTGCACTGTCAGAAAAAAAAAGCAAAAATTGTACCTTTAGGGTGTACAGCTGCTTGTTGATGGGGCAGTACCCTTAAAAGGATTTAATACTTATTATATTTAATACCAATTTATACTTTATCTACCCTTAAAATGTGTGTATTTGTACCTTAGAATAGTAATATATACACTTAAGATACTACTATGCATCTTTTGGGGGTAAATAAGGTACAAAGATGACCCAATAAGGGTACAAGCTGTTGCATACCTAAAGGCACAATTTTTGCATGTTTTTTTTTGTGATGATCCTGTGGAATAATTGGGTTAATACTCTTAATATTCCTTTGGTAACAACATCAAGTGTAGTTCAAAACTCTAAAATTAATTTCTTCAGCCATTACAGTACAGCTAAATTGATTCAATATTTTCATTCAAATGTGAATTGAATTTAAAGTTGATCATTTACTTACTTGTAAATAATAGTGCTCAACTCTTTTTAATGCGATATTTATTTCTGCGTGGTTGTTTTGGACTGAAGGTTCGGAATTGTAGTCCTTGAAGGACTTTTAATTTGGCAATGACAAGCTTCCTGATTTTTTCCCACGGGATGTACAATATAGATTATCGGAGATGTCTGACTGCTAAATATTCCTGTAACAAATGATAGCGTTAGATGATGAACACATTTCTGAAGAACATTTTATTGCGTTATGAAAGTGCAATAAAATACTACAGGAATCAATTAACATAAAAACCATTTAAAAAGCTATATGACTAAAAACATAATTGTACCAGTTAAACATACTGCATGTTTCAGGGCTTTTGGATGGGTCTTTTATCTTTCTTAAAGTCTGCTAAGTGATACAAAATAAGTGAAGTGCAATTCTTGAAACTCAAAATCCCAAAGAAACTCTACAAAGCCCATCCAAAACCACATAGATCCACCCTGACCAGACTCAGTGGATGGGAGAGAGAAACCCCTCGCATAACGCACACTCCCTCTGGAGACACAGAACACAGATATTGTGTACATACTGTACAGAGTACAATTGTGTCTCACGTTTGAACGTGCAATATTCTGTGCTGCCTCAGCACTGATTTCATATTATTATCGTGAATGTGATCAATCACTTGGACGTGTGTCTGTGGTAACATGCTGCGGTAAATAGTTCAAGACGAGCTAGGAGCTCAGTTTACATTCAGAGGAGGAATCTCTGCACAAAATACATGAGAATCAATTTCCCTAAAGAGCTGCAGTGCACAGTGTGTCCATGTCAAACAAATAGTTCAACTCAAGCTTATGATGTGAGTGAATTTAGTGCTTCTGCTTTGAGATGTTCTACACTTGATGTGAATTAAACTTGGTGTACTTGAAATGTATCATGAAAACAAAAAGAGGAATATTTTTTTATGCCTGTAGGGTTTTATTCTTGTTGTTTTTTATTTTTATTGAAACAAATTTTAATGTTTAATACCGAATTGTTGGTGGTGCAGTTTCACTTTGACGTAGCTTTTGTGTTCCAGGATGTTTGTAGGAAATAATATATGAGCAGCCGGAGCTCAATGGTTACAGCAATCTTCCTGAAAACGATCGCGATAAAACCCAACCGGCTCCTGTTAAACCGACGGACTGAAATCCAGATCTCTGTCTACTTAGCTCTTTGTTATCCTGATGCGATTACGAGAATCTTGGCACTTTGCTGTGTATTCATTGATTTCAGCGATTCTCCTCTTTTCATTTAACACACAAGCGAGATAACTGGGAGTTTGATTTGTTTCTAAATGTTTGTATCTAAATATCTCCATTATTTCTGACCTGCTGTACAAAAACATCCATTTAAATGAGTTGGAATTGTGTTCAAGTGTACCTGAAAAGATGTTAATAGTGTAAAGGGTGTTTTAGGTGCTGTACACAATGGACCTCCATCTGTGCTATTCTGTCGTTGGGTAGTTTGAGCCTACACTAACGTCTCTGTTCTGCTCTCCATTCACATAGAAGGGTTACAGTTACACTATCAATGCATCATTTAATGGATTATGGATGAACTATTTCTTGTTATTTGGTATGTTTAGTGTGATACACAGGTCAAATGTAGTAAACCAAATCATTTTAAAAAGTATTAAATTATTTAAAACTAAAAAAATCCCTGTTGTGCTACTTCTCTGAGGCGATCATTTTCTTCAAGAGCTTTTATCTGCTTTGAATAAATGCAAGACTGAATCACCAATTTATCTTAAATCTGTGGTTCTCAAGTGGTATGTTTAAGGTTTGTTCTAATACGGTTGCGGACAGGAAAGAAAAATTATGCTAAATTGTGCTAAATGAGTACCAGAATCAGAATAAGTTTGGCGCTCAATACTCACTTATGAGGGTGAATTTTTGTCTTGGGAATGATGTTCGTTTTGGTCTATGTTGTTTCTCTATATAAAATGAACAAAGAATTTTATTGAGTACAGAAATGACTACATAAAAACTACATGTTCAGTCGACTTAAATCGTATGCTACGTGCACAATGTATGTGTTGTCAATTGAACATATACACATTAGGCTAAATGTGCTTTAGAAATCTTGGTACAGTTAAATCACAAATTCTATCGGGCTAACATGGGATTTGTTTTTATGTGAAGTGAACAATTTTATTGTTTAAGAGTATTTGTGTGCACTGGACGTCATGGATGAGTGTGTAGTGGTGAATGGAAGTCTTTTTGTCACACCAAACGTTTTGTTGATTTTATTTTATTTATTTTTTAATATATAGATACAGAGATTGATTACAGCAGTTAGGAGAAAGAAAAATGTCCAATTTACAGTCACTCTCTGCTAATATAACACATAGTGCGTACATATCTTAATACAAATATCTTTAATACTTAATATTATATTATATTATAATTCTATTAATATATTTATTCTACTATTATGCTATTAATATACTTACAAAAAGTACACATTTTCTTATAAAATTCCTTATAAATATCTTAACACAAACACAAATATATTAATACTTAATACAAATATCTAAATAATGCCGCTTCAAGGTGCCAGGCTATGATGCAAGACACAAGGCCAAAGCGGAGAGATGGAAAGACCACTCATGTCAGCCTGCCAGACGCAAAGCTGACCAAAGATAGAAAACAACAGAGTGGCTGTGACAGGGAGTTGTTTTTGTTGCTCTCCATGTCTTACTCCATGACCTGAAACAAAACCTTAACATAATTAACTGTTATTTATCTAAATATATTACATGTAGAGCAAATGTGACGGATTATATGAACAAACATTTAGCAAATCTTAGACTCTAATCTTACCATAAACCAGTCATGGAGCTGCATCTCCTCCAGGATAAGTCTCCGCTGCGGCTCAGGCTGCAGACAATCACAGATCATCTGGCAGCATTCTGTTCAAACAGATGAGAGAGATGTCTGATTATTTCCTTATATGTTACACCTTTTATATTTAGATTTCAAATTGCATACTTTCATATTTAGATTGATTCAAATTGTCCAACTTTGTTCTTTGATGAAGATCTCACCTTGTGACAGGTCAGGTTCTTACCAGTCCTTCTTACTGAGCCTGTGCATGTCTTTGTCATCTGGATAATACCCGTACAACATCACGAACAGCAGGGACCCTAATGACCAAACTGTCGCCGGCTTTGCGTGGTACCTTGCGTCAACATCAAACTCCGGTGGACAGAACATTTCTGTGCCTAAAGGAAGAGATTTGAATATTTAATGCATTTCTACAAGCAGAATGTGTTCAGTGAGCTAAATAACCTGCTAGCAAATCATAAAACATACTATTGAAGGCCATGTAGGTGGAGTCCTTCATGAGCGTGCCGCACCCGAAGTTGGACAAAAATATAAATAAATAAACATCTCCAAACAATGTAAATCGATTTGTTTAATTGGAAAAGTGAGAACTGGATTAAGGCAGTACATTTAAAATTTAAAGAGGAGAATACCAATAATATGAATCAAATCACATAAATAATATGAATGAAATATTGCATACTCAAATTAGAGTGGTTCTTCATTTTGAAAAACTGAGAATGTGAGAATGTGTGCATTGTTTTAGATTATGGCAGTAATCTTACCCTTGTCCAGCTCTTCTGCCTTGTCCTCTTCAGTCAAACTAACTGGAGTGTGGATGTCCTGAAGTTGGAGGACGTCCTGCTCCAGCTGTTCTTCTAACAGGACTGTTGGAACGGCGGGGATCAGGCACTCTCCTTTTTGACCACATCTCCCACACAAGACCTGGGTTCCTTCCTCCTCTCAACATCAACCCTCAGCGACCCATTCCTGATATCCGAGCCAACGGAAAGCCCACTTCTCCCGTTCACTCAGGTAGTAAGATCCTGCTGCCGGTTGCGCCATCGTCCCCAAAACGTGGACCAGATTTCAAGATGAAGAAGAAACTGATGAGACGACACTCGATGCAGACAGAGCAGATGAAGCAGCTTTCGACTTTCCGGGAAATCCTCACAGAAAAGGTGATGGAGATGAATGGAGATTGAGGACAAGAGAGAAGGAGAACGAGAGAGAGTCAGAGCCGGCCGAGAGTTTTCATCACTGGGTTCATCTACATCTTCTTTGAGGCAAACCTTCTCTGGTCCAGTTCAGCTCCTTTAGAACTTAATACATACATCAAAAATATGCATTGTGGAGACAAATCCATCTTCAAATCCAGACAATTAAAGAGAAAACAGTCATTCAAGATCATAAAAGGGATCAGTTATTCCAAATTTGGAGACCCTTCTCTTAATACTTAATATAAATATCTAAATAATGCCGCTTCAAGGTGCCAGGCTATGATGCAAGACACAAGGCCAAAGCGGAGAGATGGAAAGACCACTCATGTCAGCCTGCCAGACGCAAAGCTGACCAAAGATAGAAAACAACAGAGTGGCTGTGACAGGGAGTTGTTTGTTGCTCTCCATGTCTTACTCCATGACCTGAAACAAAACCTTAACATAATTAACTGTTATTTATCTAAATATATTACATGTAGAGCAAATGTGACGGATTATATGAACAAACATTTAGCAAATCTTAGACTCTAATCTTACCATAAACCAGTCATGGAGCTGCATCTCCTCCAGGATAAGTCTCCGCTGCGGCTCAGGCTGCAGACAATCACAGATCATCTGGCAGCATTCTGTTCAAACAGATGAGAGAGATGTCTGATTATTTCCTTATATGTTACACCTTTTATATTTAGATTTCAAATTGCATACTTTCATATTTAGATTGATTCAAATTGTCCAACTTTGTTCTTTGATGAAGATCTCACCTTGTGACAGGTCAGGTTCTTACCAGTCCTTCTTACTGAGCCTGTGCATGTCTTTGTCATCTGGATAATACCCGTACAACATCACGAACAGCAGGGACCCTAATGACCAAACTGTCGCCGGCTTTGCGTGGTACCTTGCGTCAACATCAAACTCCGGTGGACAGAACATTTCTGTGCCTAAAGGAAGAGATTTGAATATTTAATGCATTTCTACAAGAAATGTCCAATTTACAGTCACTCTCTGCTAATATAACACATAGTGCGTACATATCTTAATACAAATATCTTTAATACTTAATATTATATTATATTATAATTCTATTAATATATTTATTCTACTATTATGCTATTAATATACTTACAAAAAGTACACATTTTCTTATAAAATTCCTTATAAATATCTTAACACAAACACAAATATATTAATACTTAATACAAATATCTAAATAATGCCGCTTCAAGGTGCCAGGCTATGATGCAAGACACAAGGCCAAAGCGGAGAGATGGAAAGACCACTCATGTCAGCCTGCCAGACGCAAAGCTGACCAAAGATAGAAAACAACAGAGTGGCTGTGACAGGGAGTTGTTTTTGTTGCTCTCCATGTCTTACTCCATGACCTGAAACAAAACCTTAACATAATTAACTGTTATTTATCTAAATATATTACATGTAGAGCAAATGTGACGGATTATATGAACAAACATTTAGCAAATCTTAGACTCTAATCTTACCATAAACCAGTCATGGAGCTGCATCTCCTCCAGGATAAGTCTCCGCTGCGGCTCAGGCTGCAGACAATCACAGATCATCTGGCAGCATTCTGTTCAAACAGATGAGAGAGATGTCTGATTATTTCCTTATATGTTACACCTTTTATATTTAGATTTCAAATTGCATACTTTCATATTTAGATTGATTCAAATTGTCCAACTTTGTTCTTTGATGAAGATCTCACCTTGTGACAGGTCAGGTTCTTACCAGTCCTTCTTACTGAGCCTGTGCATGTCTTTGTCATCTGGATAATACCCGTACAACATCACGAACAGCAGGGACCCTAATGACCAAACTGTCGCCGGCTTTGCGTGGTACCTTGCGTCAACATCAAACTCCGGTGGACAGAACATTTCTGTGCCTAAAGGAAGAGATTTGAATATTTAATGCATTTCTACAAGCAGAATGTGTTCAGTGAGCTAAATAACCTGCTAGCAAATCATAAAACATACTATTGAAGGCCATGTAGGTGGAGTCCTTCATGAGCGTGCCGCACCCGAAGTTGGACAAAAATATAAATAAATAAACATCTCCAAACAATGTAAATCGATTTGTTTAATTGGAAAAGTGAGAACTGGATTAAGGCAGTACATTTAAAATTTAAAGAGGAGAATACCAATAATATGAATCAAATCACATAAATAATATGAATGAAATATTGCATACTCAAATTAGAGTGGTTCTTCATTTTGAAAAACTGAGAATGTGAGAATGTGTGCATTGTTTTAGATTATGGCAGTAATCTTACCCTTGTCCAGCTCTTCTGCCTTGTCCTCTTCAGTCAAACTAACTGGAGTGTGGATGTCCTGAAGTTGGAGGACGTCCTGCTCCAGCTGTTCTTCTACAGCAGAGAGGACTTCAGAGGCTGGAGGTTCTTGATGATCATGGAGCTCTACAATAGCAATGTTTAATAAAAAAGATGAGTAAAAAATATTGATAAATTCAATCTTTTTTAGACAATGTAAATCTGTTTATTTGTGAATTAACATTCACAAATATTGACTGTTTTGGTAATGACACATTAAGCTATCTTAAGAATCAGAAGTTATTTTATTATCATTGAGATACTCTTATTAATATGAATAATAATAAAAAAATATATATATTTTTTAAATTTTGATGTTAAAGTGTTTTTGTCATTTGAATTAATTTATGTTTTGTTTTTAAATATGTCTACGTAGTTTATTCATTATTTATTCGTGTGCTCGCTCCACTTTAAACACCTTCTTTAGTCGTGAAAACAGTCCCATGATAACAGTTGTTTTTCACTCTGAAAACAGAATACTCCGAAACTTCAACCAACAAATTGAGCTAATGAGTTCCAAGCCTTTAAATACTAACATGTGACACGTTCTAATTGTTTCGTGACGTCACAGGGGGCTCATGCAGAGATGTAAGTTACAGTTGGAATGATTGAAATGCATGACCTGTTACTTTTGAATAATAACATTCATAGCTAATACTATAACAACGTGTGCGTGTTCTGTTTTATAGACCTATAGGTTACTATTATGTCAAAATAAATAAATAAATACATAGTTTTTTATGTAATTTTAATGTCAAATGAATTACTTTTGTTAATTTATTATTATTATTATTATTATTAACAATAATTAGTTTAGTTTACCAAATCATTGTTGGTTCAATTAAATATTTTAAATGGTCATAGCAATCTCTTCTCTTTTTACCCTTTTTGACTTAATCAACTGTTTATTTAACCTCCTGAGACCATGTGACCTCATATGAGGACATTATATTTTGGTGTATTTCTCTGAGACTATACATGCCAAAGTTTTAAGTCTGGATGTTCTGTACAGAGCACATCCAGGGCTTTTCAGAGATACTAAATGTTTGGATGTTTCACCATGACCACCCCCTCTCCTTGGTCTTCAAATATGTCTGATATTAATTTAGTGACACTCTTATGGAAATATGATAATATTTTGTAATTATCATTTAAATCTGTCTAATTTTTAAACTGTCTGTCATAAATCAACATGTCAGGAAAATGTTATGGGGTTTCAAATCAAAATATGACTTTCTGTTACGAAACAGGATGTTGATTTCATACATGTCCTCATATGAGGACACCGGGACTAAAAGCATGTTTATTAGCATTTTGGGAGACATAACAAATGAATAGGGAAAGAAATTATGTTTCAATATTCTATTAAATATTATATATTATTATGAAAATCTTGTCAAATATTACTCCCATTATTACAGTTGTTTTTTCATTACATGTTGCCCCAAAAACACATTAATATGCAAATTAGATTTAGTTTATAGATACATTGTATATAATGAGAAAACCCATTTATGGCCATTTTACACACATTTTGCATAAAGAAAAATGGTATATCAAATCATTCTGTTATAACATAGTTGAGAATCATCTTTATACAAAGTTTGGTAAAAATAAAAAATCCTGAAAACTAAAAATGTATTGGTGATTTCAAAAATCTATTGTTTTTGCCTATGCATGTTCATTCATGTCTCTTTAAAAAAAAATTGAGTCCTGATGTCCTTTACCGAGGACATAGCATAACTTATGAATGAAATATAATATATAAATATAATTTTTTACATTTTTTATGCTCTAAACAATGTAAAGACATGAAAAAAACAATTTTTTCCCTAAAAATCTTTTCTCAGGTCTTAACAGTAATACATTTTGACATTGTTGCCATTTTATCTCATCACTTTGTCTATCTTATTTTATAAGATAAAAACATTGAATACACTGAATGCAACTCTAAAATCAACAATTGATGATTTAACATTTTTAAAAATTGTCACGCTAATATGGGACATGTTTTTGTGTGAAGTGAAAATATGTAACATTTCTGAATATTTGTGTACACTCTACACTAAAAATTAGTGTCATGAATGAGTTGGGATTTACAGTGTGTTGTTTTCTCACATCAAAATCCACCAACATATTTGAGGGTAAGTAATTTTGAATGTTTTTGATGGGTTGCGTTGCATTATGACACAAAAACAGTTTTATACAATTAATGAATGCTTCGAGTTTAAGAATGGTTTTTGAAATAGAGACAAAGGTAGATGGATGTCTGCATGGTGCTGCTTTAGCGTACACAATGAAACCAAGCATTCATTCCAGACTCTGGGCATCTTCCATAAACAGATGGAGAAGGAGTGACCTTCATCCCAGAGGAATTGCTCTTCTTATCCAATCTCAGAACCTCTGGTAGTCTCATCTCTTCTCTGTTTGTTAGACACACAGCAGTGTCAGCGACGCCTGAGAGCACTTGTCCTGTCTGCTTGTCAGTCTGACACACACAAACACACACACACACACACACACACACACACACACACACTCCCAGCTGTATTTTATTAATACAGCCTCATATTCTGGTGCTCTCCTATCACTATATCACTAACCTTTTGAAATAGGTACAGATTTATTCCTCCATCTTCTGAAAAATGTACAAACATCAACCTAAAACACAAGCATAAAGGTATTTATACTGTATTCCAGTGCTCGTCAATTGTGCCAGCTCCACAAAATATATATCCCATAAAAGGACTTTGTCATTTATGCATGACACACTAATTTGAGTTATTGTATTAATAAAATATGCATTAAAAATGACAAAAGACTTTAGAAAAAACATTTGGGTGTACAATGCTATTTTTAAATTGAATTTATATGTATTTTCGAGTCTAAAATTTGCTCACTAAGGTGCCTTAAAAGCATGTGACCTAACCATGTCTCCTCTTGTTGCCAAAAATGTGAAGCACATGGCAAATAGATTATAATTTTACTGGCTGAAGGGGATGTCATTTAACATTACTAAAATTAAATTGTATTGGTTGAACATTATTATTGTATTGTAAATGCAATTTTCCCATAGAGGGCTAAGTAAGGCTCAAAAGCAAAGCATATATGTTTGTTACAGTTTTTCTGAATTGCTAAAACACTAAACCCCAAACTCTGAACCAAATTCTCACTAGCTTAAACCAATTTGCCGAATAAAGCACTCTTTCTGCTAAACCTTAAACACGTACAGGCAGTCAGGCTCTATTTGCAAATCTCATGCACTCTTTTTGCAAAACTCTAAACACATTCTCTTTCACTTAAACACTTATCACACTGTGATGCATTTGTGCTGCAAAATGCTAAACACAAGCGGCAAAAGTTAAACACAACTAAAGCAAAGTTGTCATTGTTTACACACAACGATTCAAAATTGTTCACACTTGTTTCTAATGATGTGATCAAACCAACTGTACAAAATATGAGCCAGTTCAGAGTGCACAAGTGGCACAGGAGACTAAATGATGATACGAACAATAGATGGAAACAATCTGAGAAGGAGAGGAGGAAGAGGAGAGAAAGAGTAAGGTTTAGAGAGTGCTATCAAGTGCTATTTTTTCTCTTTGTCTAGCAAAAAAACAACATTACTTGTGATGTGGACAAAGTCCTCAGGCCGGACTCAAGCACAAAAACATGATGCTGAGACAGAATTAATTTCTCATTGACCCTGATTTTACAATTGCACAACTTACAGTATTTGAGTGTACTGTAACATGCTATTCATTTAGTTTTATTTGACCTTTTTACCTTTGCAGTTGTACTGCAGTATTTTTGCAGTATCCAAGTGCTGAATATATACAAACATTCAGTACTATTTAATATTCAGCACAATACTATTCTTGCAGTACATACAGTAGGCCTATATAATATAGTCACCTTACTCAGTTGCAATTACTATATATTTTTTTTACAGAATTGCTAAATTGTTTTCTCAATACAATATACTTTTTTTCTTGTAATGTTCTGGATGCTGTGTTCTCCATTTTTCTCTGTAGTTATTTCTGTCAGGACCACTATCGTCAAAATGATAGATACTTAGCATAAAGTTTGGTTTGGCGGTATGGTTCTGTTCTGGGCAAAAACCTCCCTGCCCATCCATGCAGTCTGTCATGAATGAGCAGGGAGAGCAGCAATAATAAACCCCCTAGGGTTAACAGAACAGAACAAGGCAGATATCATTAATTTACTTACAGTTTTTGCCTATTGCTCGAACACTTTTTGCAAAACTTCGGCTCATTGTGTCAAAACTTTACACACAAGCACACAAGACACAACACTGGGAAATAAACCATTCACATCTATGTCGAATTTAAACTCTTCTATCAAAACCTAACAATCCTTTGTCAAAATGTCACTCTGATGACGAAATGATACACACTTGCATCATATGAATACACTTTCAGATTAGCAGCAACACACTAGTGTACTTTGTATAAAACACTGCAGTCTTTAATTTTCACAGTTTTTATTCAGTTCATCAGTTAGTATTCTGTGAAGCTCAATGCAACACTTACAGTTTTTGTTCTGTTTTTTTCCAACAAAGGTTTTCACAACAACCAAAAATTAAAGCACTGAAAGGTTACAAATGACATCAACTCAATACGGCACATCACAGTACTATACTTTACAGTACAGTACCGTACAGTAAATGCAGTAATGCAAAAATAAAACACAAAATACACTACTGTAAATACAAAAAAACAGGCCAATTGTGCGTGGGTGGGATTACAGATGCTGCTGTCTGTTTGGGTCTGGCCACAGGATCTCATCATGTTGCTCTAATATCATCTGAAATATTGTTCCGTGCATAGCCTCTTCGACCATGTCCCACTCCTCTCTCTCTTTGTCTTCCTCTTCCTCTGCCTCTACCTCTTGCTCTCCCTGCCTCCATGCTTGCAAAGTTCTCAAAATGGCTCAAATGAGGCCTATTTGTGGTTGGCTGATTGGTGATCAGTTTTGTAAGTAAGTGTTTTCAGGTGTGTGTCTAAGTGTTTTCAATCACCAAATGTGTTTTGTATTTTGAATAGATGTGTTTTCCCAATGTTACCCATGAGATTTCATTTATGAATGAAGTGTCTTATGTATGAAATAGTGTGTAGTGTGCAGGAGCAAGTGTGTTGCAGAATTGCAACTGAAGTGCAAAGCAGCACTTTTGTTTAAGGTATGGTTACACTGTGTTTAAGGTATAGTAACAAAAGCTTCAAGTTTTGTTACTTTGGTCTAAGCATGTGTCTCTAGTGTTTAAGCAATAGGCAAAAACTTTAATAATATTTAAGTGTAACACTTTATTCAAGAGAAAGGAGTCTGATTTGCAAGGAATATCAGAAAGCCAAGTCCTGACTGTGGCGAAAGGAGGAGCTGGGGATGGAGGAGGGTAATTTGCTCCTGAGCAAGCTAAAAAGCTGCAGAATAATACTGAATAGAGCTTATATTGGAATGGCGCGATAGATGTTGTATTCCTATAGGTAGATGTGATCAGCTGAGAATCAGCTGATGCAAGCTTGACTCACATGACCTGCCAGAACTAACGCTAATGCTTAATTGACTAAACACAACACATGAGGAAAGTACTGCACATCCATGAAAATATTTATTTCTCACCATATTGTAAAATCCTTCAGTACATCATTGCAATTAGGCTGCATTTTGCACTAAAAATCAGAACATATTCCAAATACAATATACAGTAGTACATAAACTTTTGTGGAGATGAGAAAAAAACACCTTTGCACGATCTCTTCGTCTAGCTGGATATGGCCAATTCATCCATATCACAGTCAATGTCCTTCTCCGCTGACAGGAATCTTCTCGAATGGCGAATCCATCCTTACACAGACTCTGCATCTGTTAGGTCACAGGCCTCCTCCATAGCTTGAACATAGGGTCGGAGGTCATAAACCTTCCACTGCCATGCAGAAGGGAAAAGGGAAAGGAAGGGAGAGTGTCGTGGAAGGTACTGGAATAATGGAACCAGATACCTAGTCTGTCCAATACTTAGTCTGTCCAAAAACGTGAGTATGTGGTCGATGAGGACCTATTTTGGCATGAAGACCCCATTCTGCATGATTGCGGCATATATTGTGATGTTACCACCACATTAACCCGGGACATTCAAAAGAGCTCTGTGGCAAAAGATGTTTCTCCTCATTCCTCTTCCTGCACCACTGCCTTTCATTTCTGTTGAAGACAAAAATTCACCTGTTGCCTTTTTATAGTGCCTACACCTTGATTTTTTTTTAACCTTTATTTATATAGCGCTTTTAACAATACAGATTGTGTCAAATCAGCTTTACAGTATTAAATAGGAAAATAGTGTGTCAATAATGCAAAATGATCATAGTAAACACTCAATTTTCAGTTACAGTTTTTCTGAATTGCTAAAACAAATTTCTTGAAACCATCACTCATTTTCTCAAACCTTAAACACAAATCCAAATACTCAAACTAAATTCACGAAACCTCTGACTCTTCCATCAAAATCAAACAGTCACTGCAAAACCATTTCACTTGCACTCAAAATCAAACGGTGCTCTCAGATCACACACACACGTGAGTCAATAAAATAAACACTACAGAGAATTCATTAGACACTACAGAGAAAAATGGAGAACACAACATCCAGAACATTACAGAAAAAAAGTATATTGTATTGAGTAAACAATTTTGTAATTCTGTAAAAAAGTAATTGCAACTGAGTAAGGTGAATATATTTTATAGGCCTGTATGTACTGCAAGAATAATATTGTGCTGAATATTGAATAGTACTGAATGTTTGTATATATTCAGCACTTGGATACTGCAAAAATACTGCAAAGGCCAAAAAGGTCAAATAAAACTCTAAATTAATTGCATGTTACAGTACACTCAAATACTGTAAGTTGTGCAATTGTAAAATCAAGGTCAAGGAGAGTTTCATTCTGTCTCAGCATCATGTCTTTGTGCTTGAGTCCGGCCTGAGGACTTTGTCCGCATCAAAAGTAATGTTGTCTTTTTTGCTAGACAAAGAGAAAAAAACCCTCTGGTCTGACAGATCCAGTCTTGATAACACTTTCTAAACCTTACTCTTTCTCTCCTCATCCTCCACTTCTTACATGTACTCTTCCTCCTCTCCTTCTCAGATTGTTTCCATCTATTGTTTGTATCATCATTCAGTCACCTGTGCCACTTGTGCACTCTGAGCTGGCTCATATTTTGTACAGTTAGTTTGATCACATAATTAGAAAGTCAAGTCAAGTCACCTTTATTTATATAGCGCTTTTAACAATACAGATTGTGTCAAAGCAACTGAACAGCATTAATTAGGAAAATAGTGTCAATCGTTGCATTATGACACAAAAACAGTTTTATACAATTAATGAATGCTTCGAGTTTAAGAATGGTTTTTGAAATAGAGACAAAGGTAGATGGATGTCTGCATGGTGCTGCTTTAGCGTACACAATGAAACCAAGCATTCATTCCAGACTCTGGGCATCTTCCATAAACAGATGGAGAAGGAGTGACCTTCATCCCAGAGGAATTGCTCTTCTTATCCAATCTCAGAACCTCTGGTAGTCTCATCTCTTCTCTGTTTGTTAGACACACAGCAGTGTCAGCGACGCCTGAGAGCACTTGTCCTGTCTGCTTGTCAGTCTGACACACACAAACACACACACACACACACACACACACACACACACACACTCCCAGCTGTATTTTATTAATACAGCCTCATATTCTGGTGCTCTCCTATCACTATCATCAATACCTTTTGAAATAGGTACAGATTTATTCCTCCATCTTCTGAAAAATGTACAAACATCAACCTAAAACACAAGCATAAAGGTATTTATACTGTATTCCAGTGCTCGTCAATTGTGCCAGCTCCACAAAATATATATCCCATAAAAGGACTTTGTCATTTATGCATGACACACTAATTTGAGTTATTGTATTAATAAAATATGCATTAAAAATGACAAAAGACTTTAGAAAAAACATTTGGGTGTACAATGCTATTTTTAAATTGAATTTATATGTATTTTCGAGTCTAAAATTTGCTCACTAAGGTGCCTTAAAAGCATGTGACCTAACCATGTCTCCTCTTGTTGCCAAAAATGTGAAGCACATGGCAAATAGATTATAATTTTACTGGCTGAAGGGGATGTCATTTAACATTACTAAAATTAAATTGTATTGGTTGAACATTATTATTGTATTGTAAATGCAATTTTCCCATAGAGGGCTAAGTAAGGCTCAAAAGCAAAGCATATATGTTTGTTACAGTTTTTCTGAATTGCTAAAACACTAAACCCCAAACTCTGAACCAAATTCTCACTAGCTTAAACCAATTTGCCGAATAAAGCACTCTTTCTGCTAAACCTTAAACACGTACAGGCAGTCAGGCTCTATTTGCAAATCTCATGCACTCTTTTTGCAAAACTCTAAACACATTCTCTTTCACTTAAACACTTATCACACTGTGATGCATTTGTGCTGCAAAATGCTAAACACAAGCGGCAAAAGTTAAACACAACTAAAGCAAAGTTGTCATTGTTTACACACAACGATTCAAAATTGTTCACACTTGTTTCTAATGATGTGATCAAACCAACTGTACAAAATATGAGCCAGTTCAGAGTGCACAAGTGGCACAGGAGACTAAATGATGATACGAACAATAGATGGAAACAATCTGAGAAGGAGAGGAGGAAGAGGAGAGAAAGAGTAAGGTTTAGAGAGTGCTATCAAGTGCTATTTTTTCTCTTTGTCTAGCAAAAAAACAACATTACTTGTGATGTGGACAAAGTCCTCAGGC